>NC_057805.1:363055975-363065463 GCF_018294505.1 Triticum aestivum
CCCTTCGGCCAACTAGCCAATAATATTCCCCAAACCCCCTCCCCCTGTCCCCCTCCACTCCATTTGCTCCGCCAAAGCCGCCCTCCCCGCCGCGCTGATACGTCGGCGCCGCGGTTCGACGATCGTCTCGTTCCCACAATACGCTCTCGTAGACTGACGTCCTCTAGCCGCGCCGCCACCTCTAGCTACGTTCTTGTGGAGGCGCATGGCGGTCAGCGCCGCCACCGCTGGCGATGTTCGTGTGGAGACGCACGGCGGTCAGCTTCTCCCACGGTACGCGCATTCTAGACTAAGGCCCCGTTCATGTCGTTGTAGCGCTGAATGTTAGTTGATAGACGCTGTTAATCTCACTATTTGCCGAAGTAGTTTACTGTCAATATGCTCTGCTTAAGAAGCTTCCTTGCCCTATTCTGCACTCAATCTGCTTAGCTGAGATGGCATGCCAAGGCCGATTAGTTGCTAAAATATCCTGCCATATATTTATTGTGACGTAGATTGCCATGGTCTAGTAGCCAATCTGTTAGGTGAAATAGCTCTACACCGTTTTATACTCGATCTTTGTTGCTGCGATGGCCTTCGATAGTTCGATGGCTGTGTGCTCGGCCTCATTGACTGCTGAAACAACCTGCCATAATTTGGCACTCAAATCTGTTTGCTGAATTAGCTTTACATATATTTCGTTACTTAGATCTGCTCGTCCAAATATCTTGCCATAGCTTTAGACATCGGCCTAGGTATTTTTTTCTAGACTTCATAAAAAAGCATATATGTTTTTCCTGTAATATCTAGTAGAAGAACTAATTTGTATGTCTAACAAATGGACAGGACTTGGATAACTTCTGCTCGAAGATTCTCCGCTGCATATGTCAAGGGGGTTGAAAACTTCATGAACTTTATCAGAGCTGAGTACGGTGGTCCGAAATCAGATGTGCTCTGCCCGTGTAGCAGTTGTATGAATTCAGTTACGAGACCCCAGTCAACTGTGCAAAATCATCTACACTTGTATGGGATGTCGGTCACATATACTAGGTGGGTTCATCATGGTGAAGCTGTGAACGTCAATGTTATTGACTACGTGGAAGCAGCAGATCACCATCTTGATCTGCCTGATGCTCAGGTGGAAGAGGAGGAGGAGGTGGTGGTGGTGGCGGAGCCAGTGAGTTTGACCAACATTGAAACAATGCTACGAAATGCTCGTGCATTCCGTGAACTTTCACCTGCAGAAGAAAAACGGTGGGCCCGCATGTTGGAACAATGCAACGTTGCTGTCACCCCAGGAAATAAGCTGTCAGTATTCTCAGCTATGGTCACCTTTCTTCAGGTGAAGACATCTGAGCGGATGACAAACAAATCATTCGATGCGATGTTGGCTGCTTTCCGCGAATCTTTCCCAGATGCGTCTGAGCTGCCACACACCTACAGTAAAATGAAGAATTTCTGTCGTGCAGTTGGAATTGGATATTATATGATCCATGTTTGTAAGAATAATTGTGTCCTGTTCCGGAAGGATTATGCCAACTTAAGTGAATGCCCGAAATGCAAATCATCAAGATGGAAAGACGGCGATGCTATGAAGAGGATTCCTCATAATGTTCTGAGACATTTTCCAATTATACCAAGATTGCAGAGGTTGTTTCATGATGCTGAAACAAGAGAGGATGTACTGTGGCATTCTAGGAACCAGGAGTATAGAGATCAGAATGTAATAAGCCATCCATCTCATGGTAGTGAGTGGAAAAGCTTCAATGATAAACACAAAGAGTTTGCTGCTGACCCGAGACACATTAGACTTGCCTTAGCTTCAGATGGATTTAACCCATTTGGCCACCAGAGCGCCACATATAGCATGTGGCCAGTGCTTGTTATCCCTTACAACATGCCTCCAAATGTCTGCACCAAAGAATCAAACTACATGATGGCCTTGCTCATCCCAGGTCCAAAAAGTCCTGGAAAGGATTTTGATTTGTTCATGGAGCCTCTTGTGGAGGAACTTCAACAGCTATGGAAGGGTGTTCTCACTCGAGACCTATATAGCAGCCCACCAGCTGATTTCTTTCTGCGTGCTGTTATAATTTGGTGCATCCATGATTATCCGGCTTTGGGCACTATGTCAGGGCAAACGACACATGGTTACAATGCATGTGTTCGCTGTGATAGGAATCCGCTATCATACGCAATACTTAGCAAGATCTGTTACATTGGACACCGCCGTTTCCTTGCCAAGGACAAGCCGCATCCTAGAAAATACCGAAGACATGTGTTCAATGCAAAGAATGAAAACTGTGATGCGCCAAAGAGGCTCACCGCCGATGAGTTGCAAGTGGAATTAGAGAAGGTCAGGCATATTACACCAGGAAACCATCCTGGTATTCGTAGCGGGAAAAGGAAGCGTGGCAGGGTAGAAGAGAGATTATTGTTTACCCGCGGGTCCACTTTGTGGGACATGGAGTATTGGAAAGATTTGGATCTGCGGCATAATCTTGATGTCATGCACATCGAGGAAAATATATGTGACAGCATTATCGGCACACTTCTTAATATTGAAGGCAAGACGAAAGATACCTTAAAATCTAGGATTGATTTGACACACCTGGGTATCAGAAAGGATTTGCAGGTGCAAGATGAAGGTAAACCACGGGATATGACACCAGCTGTGTACATCTTGGACAAGGTAAAAAGAAAAGAATTCTGCGAGGTCGTGTCACGTGTGAGATTCCCACATGGATTTGCTCCAACCCTGAAAGGAGAGTCAGTGCAGATGGAAACAAGGTACAAGGGTTGAAAACTCATGACTGCCACGTCCTACTTCAAAGGGTTTTACCAGTTATCCTAAGAGGATTGGGCCGCCCTGACTTATACAGAGCAGTTGCAGAGTTGGGACAATTCTTCAGGGAACTCTGCAGTAGGAATATCAGGATAGATGCTTTGGAGCGTCTTAGAGACAAGATACCAACTATCCTATGCGACCTTGAGAAGATATATCCTCCAGCCTTCTTTGATGTGATGGTGCATTTGGCTGTTAATCTACCTGATGAGGCACTACTTAGAGGTCCAGTACAGTATGGCTGGATGTACCCTATTGAAAGGCGGCTAGGCACTTTCAAGGGCTATGTTAGGAACAGAGCTAGACCCGAGGGTTCCATTGCAGAGGCCTACATTGCTACAGAAGCGTTGACATTCTGCTCAAAATACATTGAAATAGCTGATCAGCTTAGCAAAGAGGTGGGTGAAGACAATCCCGGGCTCAATGTTTTCGATTATTCTGTTCGAGTTACAGGGAAGAGTCGACAAGAGGACAAACCTAAAGATTTGGACAAAATGGTTTGGTATGTGTTGAATAACTGTCCTGAGATACTACCTTATATCAAGTAAGTGCATTACTGCGGCTTATACATCCTAATCTACTAAACTTGCAGCACATTCTTATATATTTAGATGTTTGACGTGATCACTATGTTGTGCAGCATCTACAAAGAGGAGTTACTGCCGCAAAATCCAAGAAACATTGACAAACTGGTTATGGCAGGATTTGCGAAATGGTTCAAGAACCATGTAAGCTTTTGAAGTGCACTGTCAGTTTTTTTAATATATTGAGTACATAAGATGATCAGCTTGTCTATTTTCTAACCATAGGTTAAGAAGATGCGGGAGGATGGGCAGGCAGTTGATGATGCCCTTTACTCACTAGCAATGGGTCCTGATACTTGGGTAAGACATTATGAATCTTGCGTTGTTGGAGATGTGCGCTACAACACCCTTGCACGAGACGAAGGCAGGAAGACACAAAACAGTGCCATCATGAGCACGGATACGTATGACAAAGAGACAACTAAATGTATGCTAACATAACAGACATTGTTCAGTTGCAGTATATCTCTAGTTTCGAGGATCATCGGTGTGTGGTTCTGTTGTGCTGTCGTTGGTATAACCTGTTTTCCAGGATCGCAAAACCCAGAGCTGATGATTATTTCAAATCCATCAATGTCAATGCGGCGTACCAGACCAATGAGCCTTTTATTTTGGCAAATCAAGCAACACAGATATTTTTCTTGGAAGACACATTTGCACGTAGCGATGACTGGAGAGTATTGCAAAGGTTTGAGCAGAGGAATTCGTTTAATGAAGTTGCACAACAAGATGATGCTTACACTGCTCCTGCTGTACAAGATAACACGGATGTTCCTAATATCTTTGAGAACCATCACGTCAATGATGCCGGCGAAAAGATTGACTGTCGTGCTGTGGACATACAAGAGTTGATCAAGAAGAAGCCAACGTTCGAGGACTTTGAGGACGAAGAAGAAGATGACACCGTGGGGAATTACGATTCAGATTGATACACATGGCGAAGATGTTGACGCTGCTGCTGGGGATGCTGATTACATTGCTTTTGTCGTATTTGCCTGTCAGAAGACATTTTTTATCTACTATGTGAAATTGTGTTTGCTATGACAATTGAAACCTGATGAACATGTTGTTTAGTATTTTGTTGTGAGAACATCACTTGTTATGTATGCTGATTTGTGTTTGGTGATTGTATGACAACTAAAACATGATGACATTGTTGTTTAGTTGTACTCATATTTGGCTGTGAAACTTGAATTTGATGACATAGTTTGCTGTTGGACTGCAATTTGCTCGACGTCTTCGAATGAGAACAAAGCTGACCCGATAGGGCCTCTGCTATTTATTTATTTCTATGAGCAAACGGGGATACCCCTGATTTCCGTTAATAGACATCATTAGATGTTCACAACACTACGCCCAGCCTGCTACACAAGTTTCATTCATTACTAGTTTCAGCAAAGTGCTCATGTCGTAGCCACTGAATACATCACGAGTGCTACATACACTGCAAATAAAGAGACAATCATCCTACACAGCACATCGATTTTGCTCATTATCTTCACAAGCTCTTTCATCTCCTCATTGCTGTCAAGGTCGTTCAGCAGCTGTTGCTTGGCCATGATCAGAGGAACTGCATCTTTAACCTTCTGCTCTGCATCTTCCTCTTCTGTCGTTCCTTCAGTTACTTGTCCAACACCCCAACCATCTCGTATTGGGATTCCTCGGATAACCAAATAATCAGCGTAGTTGCATTCCCCCACATCAGCAACTTCCCAGAAATACAAATCACACGAATCTTCCCTTTTCAGCACGAATCAAATTGGAAGATCATCAACCAAACTATTAAAAAAATCAGCAACTGAAAGCAGCAAAACAACACTTAAACATATTATTACCCCATGATTCGGGCATTTGTAGAAGACTCGACCAGGGTTGCAGATTGTGGTTGAGACGCGACGGATGACTCTGCGTGATTTGCAGCAGTGGCACCACACCAACGGCAGCGGGTTGCGATGAGCAATCGGCTGCGGTGCGCGTGCCGGCGGGGGTGTGATGAGATCCACAGTTGATGGTACGGGTGGCGACTTGGCGCATATCTAGTTGTTGCCTGCTGAAGAGCAGGTGGACGAGCAGGCAGCGGACATGGTTGCTGCGGCCAGAGCTTCTGATGCTAGGCATAGTAAGTAGAGAAGAGGAAAAGCGAACGTTGGATATGCCAGTTTCATTACTTGCAGAGTAGCATAGCACCATATATAGTCATAGCCTAGGTTTGGATTCGAACCAGCTATAGGAGGGACCTCCTTGTTTTGCGAAAAAAATTATTTCTCCACCTGACAGCTGGGACCCACCGGCTGTATCTTCGCACGGAAGGAAGTGCCTCCTTGTTTTGTGAAAAAAATTATTCATCCCGTTGACAGCTGGGACCCGTCAGATTTGGTGACTGACTTGTGGGCCTATTAGCGGACGTGTACGCACGGCTTTGTCAACTTAATCAACAAATGATTCTAGCAGCTGGACCGTTGGATGTTAATCCAACAGCCGTGCTCCTTCTTCATCCTCTGTTCTTGCTCCTGTCTCCCGTGGGCGGCACCGCGGCTGTGCTGCCGCGCACCCGAACCAGTGAAGTTTCCCACTCCTCTCCATCTGCGACTCCACTGCCCCGTCTTCCCCATCTCCGGGTCGTTCCAGTCTGGGTGCGCTCGGCACGGTGTGGTCAACGTGGTCAACAACCGAGAGTCATCGAAAGATGACTGTACGTGAGAGGCTGACAGTGGGGACGCACCATGCGCATGGACGCATGCATGCAACGGAACGCGGCGAGGTCAACGTGGTCAAGGAACGACTTGCATCGGAAGTATACTGTACGTGGAGAGTCTCAGCTGGGTCCACAGCCGCAGCAAGTAAGTGCCTCCTTATTACGCGGAAAATAATGATTCCTCCAACTGACAGCAGGGACCCACTGGACGGGCCACCGTATTTTGCGAAAAAACTTTTGCCCCCTGACTGCTCTGACCCACCTGATGGGCCTCCGTATTTCGTGAAAAAAATGTTCCCCCCGCTGTCAGCTCGGACCCACCGGAAGTGCCTCCTTATTACGCACAAAAAAATGAATACTCCCCCGGCTAGCTGGGACCCACCTTGGTGGGATGCTGACTTGTGGGCCTACTAAGTTGACGGGGACGAAGGGCTTTGTCAACTTAGTCAATATGAACGATTCTAGCTCCAGTGACCGTACGATGTCCATCCAACGGCCGTAGTGCTTCTTCAACCTCTGGTCTTCTTGCTCCAGCCGCCCAAAGCAGTGCCGGTCGTGCCGCATGCTCCTACCTCCCGTGGCCTGCTGTGCTGCCGCAGAGGCCTCACCGCCCCCTACTATTCCCATCGCTGCCCAGGCCCTGCGGCGACGGCAGCCTCACACCGCAGCCGAACCAGTGAACCCTCGTACTCCTCTTCGCGCGGGCTTCCACTGCCGCGTCTTCCCCGGCTCCGCGTCGTCCCCTTCCTAGGCCTCGCCGTCGTCCACCGCCGTGGTGCTCTCCGTGCGGCGTGGTCAACGTGGTCAAGGAACGACTTCCATCGGAAGAGTACTGTACGTGGAGAGGCTGACAGCTGGGTCCACGGCCACAGTCCAGTTTTTTTTGTGATTTGCCAAGTAAGTCGCTTTGTCAGGCCTGTTGGGCTGCAAATCTTTCAAGACGAGGAGAGCTTTCATTCGGCTGGCCGAGAAAATGGCCCATCAGTAATGAGAAATGGGCTGTACATTTTTAAAACACATCAAACCGGCAATTAGTTTCAAATATCTTTTTTTTTCATTTCGAGATTTTAAATTACATTAATTTTTATGCGTGGAGAATTTGTTGGATTTTATATTGATATACATTTATTTTTAAAATCAGTTTGAATGTGAGTCGAAATTTTAGGATTAAAAACAGTTCGGGCCGCACCGAAATATGCAAATTTTCGTATAATTTTTTAACCGTGGCCACAATATGGGCTGTAATGCTAACAAAAAGAATATGGGCTCCAAACAAAACCATAATAATTAGCAAATGGGCTGTAAATTATTAGAAATAATGGCAGATGGGTTGTATGCTGTTTTCCACAGTTTTGAGGCTTTCCTAAAAAAAAGGTTGACGCACTAGCAGCGACTGTTGGATGGCCATCCAACGGCGGTCGTGCTTCTTCAATCTCTGCTCTTCCTGCTCCAGCCGCTCAAACAAGCGCCGGCGGGACTGCGTGCTCCCTCCTCCCCGCAGCCGGCTCTGCTGCCGCGCAGGCCTCACCGCCCCACTGTACTCCCATCGCTGGCCTAGCCATCCCTCTACTCACCCACACCTGCTGTTATTCTCCGGCGACGGCAGACGAACCAGTAAACCCTCGTACAGTCGTACTCCCCTCCGCATGGGAAACAACTGCCGAGTCTTCCGTGCCTCCGTGTCGTTCCCTTCCTAGGCCTCGCCGTCTTCCACCGCCCTGGTGCTCTCGGCGCGGCCTGGTCAACGTGGTCAATGACCGACATGCATCTGAAGTAGACTGTACGTGGAGAGGCCGACAGCTGGGTCCACGGCCGCACGCAAGGAAATGCCTCCTTATTACGCGCAAAATAATGATTCCTCTACCTGACATCAGGGACCCACCGAAAGGGCCTCTGTATTTCGCGAAAAAAAACATTACCGCCGCTGGCAGCTCGGACCCACCAGCTATATCTTCGCACGCAAGGAAGTGCCTCCTTATTACGCACAAAAAAATGAATACTCCCCCTGTTAGCTGGGACCCAGTATAGTGGCAGGCTGACTTGTGGGCCTACTAAGTTGACGGGGACGGAGGGCTTTGTCAACTTAGTCAATATGCACGATTCTAGCTCCAGTGACCGTACGATGTCCATCCAACGGCCGTAGTGCTTCTTCAACCTCTGGTCTTCTTGCTCCAGCTGCCCAAACCAGCGCCGGTCGTGCCTCGTGCTCCTGCCTCCCGTGGCCGGCTGCGATGCGGCGGAGGCCTCACCGCCCCCTACTACTCCCACCGCTAGCCAGGCCATCCCTCTACTCACCCACACCCCATGTTATTCTGCGGCGACGGCAGCCTCACACCGCAGCAAACCAGTGAACCCTCATACTCCTCTACGCGTGGGCATCCACTGCCGCGTCTTCCCCGGCTCCGCGTCGTCCCCTTCCTAGGCCTCGCAGTCGTCCACCGCCCTGGTGCTCTCGGTGCGATGTGGTCAACGTGGTCAAGGAACGGCTTCCATCGGACGTGGAGTGTACGTGGAGAGGCTGACAGCTGGGTCCACGGCCGCAGCAAGGAAGTGCCTCCTTATTACGTGCAAAATAATTATTCCTCCACCTGACAGCGGGGACCCACCGGACGGGCCACCGTATTTTGCAAAAAAAGCGTTTGCCCCTGACTGCTGGGACCCACCAGCTACATCTTCGCACGCAAGGAAGTGCGTCCGGGCAAAAAAACGATTCGCCCCCCCCTGACTGCTGGGACCCACCAGCTACATCTTTAAAGGCAAGGAAGTGCCTGACAGTCGGGACCCACCTGGTCATAGTGTATGTAGCGTTGTCATTCTGGTCGCGAACATGTACGTACATATATACTGGTGGATGTAGAGGCGCGCACGTGTCGTAGTAGAGGCGCGTACGTGTCGTAGTAGAGGCGCGCACGTAGCATGTACATGTACGTACAGCGGCCAGGGTGCAAGAAAGAAAATACGGCCATGTATGTGTACATACGGGCGGGGTCTCGAACGCCTACTCGCGCATACGTACGGCCAGGGCTCGTGTACATGGCTGGGTCAGAACGGAGAAACAGCGTCGTCGTTGTGTTCATGGGGAGGCAACGGAATGCGTTGTGTTCATGGGGAGGCAACAGAATGCGTCGTGTTCATGGGGAGGGGTGTGGCGTACCACAAAACGGAGGAAACGGACCTCCTACGGTCGAAATGGGGGTCCTGTTGATCGGGAGGAGTGTGGCGTACCGCAAAACGGAGGAAACGGACCTCCTACGGTCGAAACGGGGGTCCTGTTGATCGGGAGGGGTGTGGTGTACCGCAAAACGGAGGAAACGGACCTCCTACGGTCGAAACGGGGGTCCTGTTGATCGGGAGGTGTGTGGCGTACCACAAAACGGACCAAACG
>NC_057805.1:363066000-363096194 GCF_018294505.1 Triticum aestivum
CGCACCCCTCCACCGTCTACTGTTCATCCAGCCTCCACACCACGGGGTCCTGTTCAACCACCCCTCCACGGGCACCCCTCCACCGTCTACTGTTCATCCAGCCCTCCACGACACCACGGGATCTTGTTCATCCAGAGGCAACGCCACCGCTCACTGTTCATCCAAACCCCCTCGCAACGCTCACTGTTCATCCCAGAGGCAGCATCGATCGGCTTCAGTTAGCAGCAGTAGCAAAGGAATCGCTCGATCGGGTTCAGTTAACAGCCATCGATCGATCGCTCGGGTTCAGTAACGTGTAGCCTGCAGTGCAATCGCTCGGGTTCAGTTAGAGCCCAACGCCTCGCTCGGGTTCCGTTAGAGCCAACGCCTCGCACACACGCGCGTATGTGTACGAGAGAAACGCGCATCGCTTGGCCCCCAGCCTCCCACCGTAACCGGGAACTCCCTGAAATTTTCCTCGCCCTCGCTTCTACCATGGTTTTTTCCGTCATGGACGGCCCAAAGAATGTCATGCAGTTGCGTCTCCGGCCCGCCCAGGACGAAAAGCCCATTTTCTCTCATGATTTTTTGTCATAGAAGTAGGAGCCCACCACATCTATCATGATACCAGGTTTTGTCACAATTATCGTCATAGAAGTGTCATATGTATGACAGAAAAAAAATTCGTTCGGCCCAAAATGTCACGGATGTGTCTTTTTTTTGTAGTGCATGAGGTGTTCTTTGATTGTCATCCTTATGAGTGGCGGTCGGGGACGAGCGATGGTCTTTTCCTACCTATCTATCCCCCTAGGAGCATGCGCGTAATGCTTGGTTTTTGATGACTTGTAGATTTTTGCAATAAGTATGTGAGTTCTTTATGACTAATGTTGAGTCCATGGATTATACGCACTCTCACCTTTCCATCATTGCTAGCCTCTTCGGTACCGTGCATTGCCCTTTCTCACCCTGAGAGTTGGTGCAAACTTCGCCGGTGCATCCAAACTCTGTGATATGATACGCTCTATCACACATAAACCTCCTTATATCTTCCTCAAAACAGCCACCATACCTACCTATTATGGCATTTCCATAGCCATTCCGAGATATATTGCCATGCAACTTTCCACCGTTTAATTCATTATGACACGCTTCATCATTGTCATATTGCCTTGCATGATCATATAGTTGACATCGCATTTGTGGCAAAGCCACCATGCATAATTTATCATACATGTCACTCTTGATTCATTGCCCATCCCGGTACACCGCCGGAGGCATTCATATAGAGTCATATTTTGTTCTAGTATCGAGTTGTAATCATTGAGTTGTAAATAAATAGAAGTGTGATGATCATCATTAATAGAGAATTGTCCCAAATAAAAAAAGAGAAAAAAAAAGAAAAAAGAAAAGAAAGACCAAATAAAAAAAGAAAGGCCCAAAAAAAGAGAAAAGAAATAAAAAGGGACAATGCTACTATCCATTTTTTCACACTTGTGCTTCAAAGTAGCACCATGATCTTTATGATAGTGTAACACCCCGGATGTAACTTTCCATATTTGTAACTCCAACTCTTGCCATTTTCGGCTATGTGTTATGATATTCCCTTCGTGGTCAGGTTTTGTTTTTCGTTTTGCATTTTGTTCATGTCATGCATCTCATATCATGTCATCATGTGCATCTCTTTTTGCTTACGTGTTCGTCTTATGCATCCGAGCATTTTCCCCGTTGTCCGTTTTGCAATCCGGCACTCCCACCTCCTCCGGCGCACCCCTCTTGTTTTCTTTTCGTGAGCGGGTGTTGAACGTTCTCGGAATGGACCGAGTCTTGCCAAGTGGCCTTGGTATACCACCGGTAGACCACCGGTCAAGTTTTGTTCCATTTGGAGGTCGTTTGGTACTCCAACGGTTAACCGGGTAACCGCGAAGTCCGGTAGTGTGTTGCAGAAAAACCCCTCTCCAAACAGCCGAAAACCCATCTAAGTCACTTCCATGCTCTAGGTCGTTCGATCACGATCGTGTGGGCGAAAACCGTGCTCTATTTGGAGTCTCCTAGCTCCCTCTACCTATAAAAATACCCCCCTCCAAATCTCGGGCAAAAACCACCCTAACCCTAGCCCCGCTCCCACCGCGCCGCCGGACGTGTCTGCCCGGCGCCGGACGAACCGCCCGCAGCCAGTCAGAGCACACCACGTGTCACTTCGCCGCCGCACGTACGCCCGCAGCCCGCGGAGCCCATCCGGGGCCCGTGCGAGCCCGCCGCGCCGCCGCCTGGCCCGTCCGCCGCCCGGGCGCCTCGCCTTCCTCCGCCGCGGACCTGCCGCCCCGCCGCCGCGTCGCCTCGCCGCGCCGGCGTCCGGCCGCCGCCGACCGCCTCCGCCCGTCGCCGCCGTGCCCCGCACCTCTCCAGTGAGCCCGGCCCCTAGCGCCGCCTCCCCGCCCCTCCTCACCGGCGCCCCGTCCTCTCCCCGTCAGCGCCTCCTCTCCCCCAGCTCCGGCGAGCTCGAGCTCGGCCCGATCTGGATCCAGCGCCTACGGTTGACTTTCCTCTCCTTCCCCCAAAATTTTCTCAGTCCCATGCATTTTTACAGTATATGCTCATGTTCATCGCATCATAACTCTCTGCATATAGCTCCGTTTCGCGCGTGTAATATATCGAAATGTTCGTCTCGAGATGCTCTTCACTTTGTTCCATTACACTATGTTCATTTGAGTCCATCTTGATGCCCAAATATCTGGTGCAAGAGTGCTAGTTGCTGTTAACTGCTGTTACTTATCAGAACATGAGGATTTGTTATTTTTGTTGCATTTAATCTGTGCATCTTATGAGTAGGAGATCTACATGTGTTTTGATGTATGCCATGCCATCTTTACAGAGGAGTATACCATGTATTTTTGTGATCTCTGTGATGACTAGCACAAGCATGCAAACTAGGCTTCGTGATGTTTCTGATTTCAGGGACAGTGATTTTACCAAGTCTGTGACTACTGTTATTTTGTTGCTATGTATCCATGTGGCTACAGAGAGATCCATGCTTATTTTGGTGATATTAAGTAAGGATGATTTGTAGATATTGTTGTAGTTGATCCATTCATGCCTTTGTTTGCAGTTATGGAGTGCCATAGCATGACTCAATCTTGCTCTACTTTTGCTATAAAATATTTCTGGCAGATTCTTAACATGATTTTCAATTTTGCCAAGCTTGTTGTAGTTGTTTCATACATGATATGTATTTTATCTTGCTATGGATAGCTTCATAAACATTCCATCTTGCTGTAGGTATGCTTGTTTTGTCATGCATTGCTTTGTGGTGAGTGTATCAAGCTCACAAAAATGCCCTCATAATGTCTCTTAACGAAACTTGCTATGTTTACACGATTGCCATCATATCTTCTGGTCCTTTTTGGCTTATGGTCAGTAAGGAACTTTTGTCATATGCATTTAGTAGAATACTTCCATGCCTTGTTTTGCCATGTTAAGTTCCTGTAGCATGTTGATTTCGTGCTCTGAACATTGCTACCTGATCCTGTTTCAGGCATGTCCAGTAATTTCACTAAGTCTGTGAACCTGATATCTTTTGCACTTTTGCCATGCTTGTTTGAACCTGCTGTGGTGTGAACTAGCCGTAGCTCACTGTTCATCTTTTGTCAAGCATCTCCTGTAGATTACTACCATATGCTTTGTTGCTATGTGGGAGTGCTGTAGCATTGTTACTTGTTGCATTCTAAGTGCTATCATGCTGTTAATCGCAGATTCGTGTCATTCTTGTTTTGCTTGCCATTCGCAAACCGTGCATCCGTTTCCGGTGATATTTATATCGATTTCAACCGAAATCATCTCATCTTTCCAGTGGCATACTTCGTTTGCCAAGTTAGTGCCTTGTTCATCATTTTTCTTCCGGAGCACGCATATGCATCGCATATCATATCCCGCATATCATGCATATTTTGCATCATGTTGCTTGTGCATTCCCGTGATTGATTGTGGTTTCGTTGCTTGTGTTATTGTTGTGGGAAGAGCCGGGAGACGAGTTCGTGAACGAGGAACCTGTTGAGTACGCTTACGAGGATCAAGCTTTCGACAACTCTGAGAACCTTGCAGGCAAGATGACCGTACCCTCGATATCACTTTTATCTTTGCTTTGCTAGTTGTTCGTTCTATTGCCATGCTGCGCTACCTATCGCTTGCTATATCATGCCTCCCATATTGCCATGTCAGCCTCTAACCATCCTTTCCTAGCAAACCGTTGTTTGGCTAAGTTACCGCTTTTGCTCAACCCTTCTTATAGCATTGCTAGTTGCAGGTGAAGACGAAGTTGGTTCCATGTTGGAACATGGATATTTTGGAATATCACCATATCTCTTATTTAATTAATGCATCTATATTTTGGTAAAGGGTGGAAGGCTCGGCCTTATGCCTGTGTTTTGTTCCACTCTTGCCGCCCTAGTTTCCGTCATACCGGTATTATGTTCCTTGGGTTTGCGTTCCTTACGCGGTTGGGTGATTTATGGGACCCCCTTGACAGTTCGCCTTGAATAAAACTCCTCCAGCAAGGCCCAACTTTGGTTTTACCATTTTCCACCTAAGCCTTTCCCCCCAGGTTTTCGCGAGCCCGAGGGTCATCTTTATTTTAAACCCCCGGACCAGTGCTCCTTCGAGTGCTGGCCTAAACCGAGCGATGTCCGGCGCCCCCTGGGCAACCAGGGTCTATGCCAACCCGACGTCTGGCTCATCCGGTGTGCCCTGAGAACGAGATATGTGCAGCTCCTATCGGGATTTGTCGGCACATTCGGGCGGCTTTGCTGGTCTTGTTTTACCGTTGTCGAAATGTCTTGTAAATCGGGATTCCGAGACTGATCGGGTCTTCCTGGGAGAAGGTTTATCCTTCATTGACCGTGAGAGCTTATAATGGGCTAAGTTGGGACACCCCTGCAGGGTATTATCTTTCGAAAGCCGTGCCCGCGGTTATGAGGCAGATGGGAATTTGTTAATGTCCGGTTATAGAGAACTTGTCACTTGACTTAATTAAAATACATCAACCGTGTATGTAGCCGTGATGGTCTCTTCTCGGCGGAGTCCGGGAAGTGAACACGGTTTGAGTTATGCATGAACGTAAGTAGTTTCAGGATCACTTCTTGATCATTTTTAGCTTCGCGACCGTTGCGTTCTTCTCTTCTCGCTCTCACTTGCGTATGTTAGCCACCATATATGCTTAGTGCCTGCTGCAGCTCCACCTCATTACACCATCCTTTCCTATAAGCTTAAATAGTCTTGATCTCGCGGGTGTGAGATTGCTGAGTCCTCGTGACTCACAGATTCTACCAAAACAGTTGCAGGTGCCGACGATGCCAGTGTAGATGATGCAACCGAGCTCAAGTGGGAGTTCGACGAGGAACGTCGTCGTTACTATGTTTCTTTTCCTGATGATCAGTAGTGGAGCCCAGTTGGGACGATCGGGGATCTAGCATTTGGGGTTATCTTATTTTCATTTGGATTTGACCGTAGCCGGTCTATGTGTGGTTTTTGTACGATGTATGAATTATATTTATGTATTGTGTGAAGTGGCGATTGTAAGCCAACTCTCGTTATCCCATTCTTGTTCATTACATGGGATTGTGTGAAGATGACCCTTCTTGCGACAAAACCACTATGCGGTTATGCCTCTAAGTCGTGCCTCGACACGTGGGAGATATAGCCGCATCGTGGGCGTTACAGATAGAGAGTCTCTTGTTTTGTCACTTTCATATACTAGTCGGAATTTTTCATTATAGAACTTGGCTTGTATATTCCAACAATGGGCTCCCTCAAATGCCCCAGGTCTTCATGAGCAAGCAAGTTGGATGCACTCCACTTAGTTTCTTTTGTTGAGATTTCATACATTTATAGCTCTAGTGCATCCGTTGCATGGCAATCCCTACTCCTTGCATTGACATCAATTGATGGGCATCTCCCTAGGCCGTTGATTAGCCGCGTCAATGTTAGACTTTCTCCTTTTTTGTCTTCTCCACATAACCCCCATCATTGTACTCTATTCCACCCATAGTGCTATGTCCATGGCTCACGCTCATGTATTGCATGAAGGTTGAAAAGGTTTGAGATTACTAAAGTATGAAACAATTGCTTGGCTTGTCATCGGGGTTGTGTATGATGAGAGCATTCTTGTGTGACGAAAATGGAGCATGACCAAACTATATGATTTTGTAGGGATGAACTTTCTTTGGCCATGTTATTTTGAGAAGACATAATTGCTTAGTTAGTATGCTTGAAGTATTATTATTTTTATGTTTTTTTTGAGAGTACGCCAAAGGCGTATCGTATTTTTATAGAAGGAAGAAAGAGAGTTTTACAAGAACCCATGCTAAGACGGGGGTACACCAGACTCCAAGTCCGAAAAAAGACATAAAGATTACTCTCTCACAAATCTATCTAAACCCTCAACTCCTATACCTGCCATCTTCCAAAGCTTGATCTCCTCGCGGATGAGCTGGACAAGGTTAGTGTCCGTGCACACTTGATCAATCCGGTTGAACACTCTTGCGTTTCTTTGTTTCCATAGATGCCACGCGGTCAAGATGACAAAGGAGTCGAAACCTCTCTTGAGCTTACCATGGAAGGACTTCCTAGCGTTGGCCCACCATCCCATGAAGGTGTCATCTGGGCATGGGATTTGTATGTTGATTTGTAACCATTGGAAGCAACCACTCAAACTTTCCTCGCATAAACGCATCTAGTGAGGATATGATCCGCTGTGTCCTCATCTTGGCAGCACGTAAAGCATGTCGAGGACGTTTCTTGAAGTCCGTGTCTCGCACGCCGATCCTAGGTCCAGAGCCAGTACTGAGAGGCAAGCCACGCGAAGACTTTACACTTAAGGGGCGCCCAACTTCTCCAAATGCATTGAGCGGCATCAAACCGAGTCATGCCCTGGCAAAGCATCTTGTAAGTGGATTTAGCACTGTACGATCCCGTAGCACTCCAGGGCCAAAGAAAGGCATCCTCCTCCTCAACGTTCCTATGGATCGTCGCCACAGCTTGTTGCAAGTGTATTAATTGCATGTGAGCAGTGAAAGAGAGCTGTCCCATGATGTCATGGACCCAAGCTCCCTCGAGCAGCGCCTCCCTAACCATTCTCTTCCCTTTCACTCGCTTGTCCACCATCCCAGCGATCAGCGTGGCGATATCTTTGGCCACGAATCCGTGTATCCATCTGTCCGTCCAGAAGAGCACTTTGCTGCCTACTCCCACCTTGATGTGTACCAAGCTGTCAAACACAGCCTTGGCCTCTTTGTCCACCATGAGGTGCAACCCTTGCCAGGGCCGAGAAGGCTCAGTCCTTCTAAGCCATTCCCAATGAACGCGCATGGCAAGACCTTGTGTCTTCAGGTTCTTGACCCCCAGCCCTCCAAAGCTCGTTGGACGGCAGATCGTCTGCCAGGCCACAAGGCACTGCCCGCCATTGATAGCCTCTTTCCCGGCCCACAAGAATGCTCGCATCCATTTTTCAACCTCATCCAACACCCATTGTGGTGCTTTCATTACGAGTAGGTGATGTATGGGGCGAGCCACGATAACGTTGTTAACAAGCACCAGCCTCCCTGGTCTATGTATCAAGCCACGCTGCCAGGCGAGAATGAAGCTTTTATCCTGATCCAGCATGGGTTGCCATTGCACTTTTGTAAGCTTGTGGATACTAAGTTGCATCCCTAGATATTTACAGGGGAATTCTCCGATGTGGCAGTTGAATAACTGCTGAACTCTTTCCGAATCTCCATGCTGACCTTGAATCAGAGTTGCTGAAGTTTTGCAAAAGTTTACTCGAAGGCCAGAAGCATGTCCAAAGACATGTAGAATCTCCTTGATGCAAATGAGATCCGGCTCCGTAGGGAAAACGAAAAGCGCAACATCGTCCGCATATAGAGAGAGCCTTTGGTTTGCCATGACGCCGTTGAAGGAGGACAGGACTCTGGCTGCAGCGGCCTGACAGATCAGGGTCAAAAGTGCATCCATCGCCATGACAAACAGAAGTGGAGAACTCGGGTCTCCCTGGCGAAGGCCGCGAGCATGATCAAATCTCCTTCCTGGGTTCCCATTGACAATGACTCTAGAGGACACGGACTGCAGCAGGATCGCAACCCATTTTCTGAAATTACTTCCGAAACCCTTAGTTCTCAGTATCTCAAACAAGAAAGGCTGGGATATGGTGTCGAACGCACGTGAAATATCGAGCTTCAGAAACACATATGGTGTCCTACGAGCGTGCAACTTCCTTGCCACTTGCTTGACCAATAGGTAGTTGTCATGTAAGCTTCTCCCTCGGATAAAAGTGGACTGATTCGCATTGACGAGCTCGGGCAGTCTCCTTCTGATTCTGTTAGCCATCAACTTGGAAAAGAGTTTGCCGAAGCTATGGGGGAGACTGATCGGGCGGTAGTCACCTACTTCCTCCGCATCGCTACGCTTGGGGATGAGAACCATCAGAGCTCTGTTAAGTTTAGCGAAGCCACGGCTGTCTCCCACGTAGAGCTTTAGAATGCCAGCCATGATGTCTCCCTTGATGATAGGCCAAGCTCTTTGATAAAAAGCTCCAGTGAAACCATCTGGCCCCGGCGCTCGGTCCGGAGGTAACTCCTTAATCACTTTCCACACCTCATCTTCGGTGAATATTTCCTCCAGCTCGTGAAGATCCGTGTTATGCATCCCAAGGCCATCCAGATCAAGAGTAAAATCACGCGCCTGATCTCTGCCCCAGAAGCTCTTCGAAGGAGGAAGTGAAAACTGCCCCAATGTGGGCTTGATCTGTGTGTATCTCGTCTCCTACCTTGATCCGCGGGATGAAGTTTCTAGCCCTCCTTCCATTGGCGAAAGCTTGGAACAACTTCGTGTTAGCATCTCCTTCCTTGACCCATCTCATGCGGGATCGCTGACGCTCAATGGTCCGCTGAAGCAAGGCCATCCCCAGCAAAGCCAGTTTGAGGGTACGGCACAACCATAGCTCCTGATCAGTGAGAATCCGATCCTCCTGCACCCTATCGAATCTGCAGATCACGTAGGTCGCCACTGCCATAAGAAGTTTGATGTTACCAGTCGTTCTCTGCCCCCAAGCTTGTAATGCCTCCACGGAGTTCCTGAAAAGCGTGTCAAGTCTCTTGAAAGGATCCACAATTAAGTTGCTGCAGACCCAGGCCTCTCTGATCGCATCGTCAAAACCCTCAGGCTTAGGCCAGTATGTCTCAAAGTGAAATCTTTTCTTGGGGTAGCAAAGCGTCACCGTGCTCAGGTGTAGCGGTGAATGGTCGGAAACACCTGAGGATAGCGCTTGCAAGAGACAGTCCGGGTACTTCAAGTCCCAGTCAACAGAGACCAAGACCCGATCAATCTTAGCCAGGGTGGGGGCGTCTCTCTCATTTGACCAAGTGAACCTCCTTTTGTGAATGTAGACCTCCTTTAGTTCATTATTGTCGATAAAGCTGCGAAACTTGTTCATCATGCCTTTGTTCAAATTCAAGTTGCTCTTTTCTGATGCGAGAAGGATCATGTTGAAATTGCCCAGAATCATCCATGGCCCTGGCCGCAACAAACGAACGGTGTGGAGCTCGTCTAGGAACGCAGTTTTGAGAGTGTTACCTTGCGGTCCATAGACCACAGAGATCCACCAGGACGCCCCGTTTCTCGTGTGAACTTTCCCTGAGATGAAATTCGTATTCAGCTGTAAGTGATCGATGTCAATGCTGGACGAGTCCCAGGCAATGAGAACTCCTCCTCTCGTCTCTATGGTAGGCAAGAAAGCGAAGCCATCAAACGACGGCCCAAGGCATTGCAGCACGGTGTAGCGATCAATGACTTCCATCTTAGTTTCTTGGAGACAAGCAACATTAACTCTTAAGGTGTCAACAAACTCCCTCACAGCGTCTCTCTTGGCTGGGTTGTTTAGACCTCTCACATTCCAACACAAAATCGATGGGCTAGGATCCATAAATGATCTATCCACACCTCACTCTCGCCACCTCACGGCTCTATTGAACTCCCATGATCCTCGAGCTAGCCCCTCCGAGGTCTCCTCCTATCGGCATTGTCTTCCCAAAGAGCAAAGTGATGACTCGAATATGCTGCTCTCTGAGAGGGGAGTCGAACAAACCCTTGAGATCTTCCACCATGTGCTCATCCACCAGGAGGTCATGTGGTGCCAACCCTAGCGCACGAAGCGGAACATTCTTTGCTGGGGTTGCCTTAGACGATCCAGCGCTGCCCGCCATCTTCGTAGCTCTGGTGGTATGCCTCGGTGTGAATGGCTCGGCGTCAGGTCTAAGCGTGGAAGCCTGCACCTCCTTGAGGAGAGGGGGAGCCAATTTCTTGACGATGTTGACACAAAACGCCTTGAGCTTGGAGTAGGCGAACACTTCCGGGGGCGTCATCCCCACCAGAGCAACAGAGTCCTCATTTGGCGGCTCCTCGCAAGCCGCAGGGTCCAACCCTCCTTGCATGGCGCCATTAATCGCGATTAGCTCGGTGCATGGCCTGGACGTAGCCACGTCCACGTGAACAGGAGTTGCCTGAGTCCTGTCCACGTGAACAGGAGTTGCATGGAACCTGTCCGCAAGTATTGGCTCGGCATCTTCTCTCTCAGCCTCGTGCTCCCCGTCTGTCGTGCAGTGGTTAGCAATCATTAACTGGCTGGGTGGGGTGGGCAACGGATCCGAGACAGGCGGGGCACCGCCCAAAAGAGGTGGCCCCCCACCCGCCCGAGTCCCCGCGTCTGCTAATTCGTCACCCGCCACGACATGGTCTGTTGGTGCGGGCCCAGTGTGCGGCCGAGCCGAGGAGTGGCCCGATCCGCAAGGTGGGACCCTTGGTGCCTCATGCTCTGTCGCTGTCTCCATCCTGCTCGGGGGGAAGGGAGGGGAAACCCGAGGGAAGCGCACGCCCTCCAGTCGACGCAGTATGGTGGGGCTGCGTGGTGGGGTCCCTCCAGCCTGCCCTACCCGCTGCCTCTCCGTGGGGAACCCATCCGATGCCTCAATCATTGCCTGCTCGGGCTGCGCGGCCTCGCGATTTGAAATATCCGTTCTCAATCCTTCCGTTCGTCCAACTGGCATGGTCAAGCGGTCAAAAGCAGAATGCCTGACAGCGATCCTCTCCTTTACAGGTGGTGGTGGCCCCGTTGATGCCACCCACGATTTGGGCTCCATGGGCGGCAACTCCCAATCCGCTGCCGCCGGCGCCGCTGCCAGAGGCTCCCCGGCACCACCGCGCCTCCGAGAAGAACTAGCAGCAGCACCACCGCGCGAGTTCCTTGCATCGAACTGCCAGCGGGGACGGATAGGCGCGGCGCCCGCGCCACTAGCGCTGCTGCCGCCCTCGGAGGGAGGGAGGCCACTCTGCCCGCTGTTCGAAGACACCGCAGCGGTCCACGGCGGCTCCATGAACTCTCCGAAGTCTCTGACCTCCTCAATGTGAATCAGCACCTTGTATTGAAGCATCGTGGGCTCGAACAGGGGTGCCACCAGACCCGGCTCAGGAATCGCCAGCCACCGGAGCATCGGGATGTTCTCGTAGCACGCCGTCCATGCCGTGAGCCTGGATGCAGATAGATCTCTCCTCGAACTCGTGTCTGGTGCGATTGTATCAACCGGGCAGGATGAACCCAGCAATTCCTCGGCGGTCTCCCTCTCCCAAGCATGAGGTGGAATGCCTTCAAGCACCAGTGACACTCTCTGACTCAGAATGGAGTGCACAGCCTGCGCCTGCCGCATCCATTGCCGGAAGAACAGCTTCACCCCACGGTGCTCGAGGGGTGGCCTCGAGCTTACTCTGTTTCTGATCTCCGCACTGGCGAAGACAACGAGAAAGTCCTCCTGCCTGAAACGATGGATAGAGACCCACTTTGGCTATATGTCCAACTTTTATCTTGAATCATTCGGATCTGAACATTAAACTTTTATCTTGAATCTTTCGGATCTAAACATTCATGCCACAATAAAGAAAATTACATTGAAAATTATGTTAGGTAGCATTCCACATGAAAAATTATGTTTTAATCATTTACCTACTCGAGGACGAGCAGGAATTATGCTTGGGGATGCTTGATACGTCTCCAACGTATCTATAATTTTTGATTGTTCCATGCTATTATATTATCTATTTTGGATGTTTAATGGGCTTTATCATACACTTTTATATTATTTTTGGGACTAACCTACTAACCAAAGGCCCAGTGCAAATTGCTGTTTTTTTGCCTATTTCAGTGTTTCGCGGAAAAGGAATATCAAACGGAATCCAAACGCAATGAAACCTTCGGGAGAGTGATTTTTGGAACAAACACACTCCAGGAGACTTGGAGTGGACGTCAAGAAAGAAACGAGGAGGCCATGAGGCAGGAGGGTGCGCCCAGGGGGGTAGGCGCGCCCCCACCCTCGTGGACCCCTCGTGGCTCCCCTGACCGACTTCTTTCGCCTATATATACTCATATACCCCGAAAACATCCGAGAGCACCACGAAACCCTATTTCCACCGCCGCAACCTTCTGTACCCGTGAGATCCCATCTTGGGGCCTTTTCCGGTGCTCTGCCGGAGGGGGAATCGATCATGGAGGGCTTCTACGTCAACACCATAGCCTCTCTGATGTTGTGTGAGTAGTTTACCACAGACCTTCAGGTCCATAGTTATTAGCTAGATGGCTTCTTCTCTCTCTTTGGATCTCAATACAAAGTTCTCCTCGATCTTCTTGGAGATCTACTCGATGTAATTCTTTTTGCGGTGTGTTTGTCGAGATCCGATGAATTGTGGGTTTATGATCAAGATTATCTATGAACAATATTTGAATCTCCTATGAATCATTTTAAGTCTCTTCGAATTATCAGTTTGGTTTGGCCTACTAGATTGATCTTTCTTACAATCGGAGAAGTGCTTAGCTTTGGGTTCAATCTTGCGGTGTCCTTTCCCAGTGACAGCAGGGGAAGCAAGGCACGCATTGTATTGTTGCCATCGAGGATAAAAAGATGGGGTTTATATCATATTGCTTGAGTTTATCCCTCTACATCATGTCATCTTGCCTAATGCGTTACTCTGTTCTTATGAACTTAATACTCTAGATGCATGCTGGATAGCGGTCGATGTGTGGAGTGAAAGGATCGATATAGTTGACTAGACGGGGGGTGAATAGGCAACTAACAATTTTTAGCCTTTTCTTTATCAATTTAAACTTTGCATCAAAGTAGGTTGTCTAGATATGCAACTAGGTGAGCAACCTATATGATGCAACAACAACAAGCACACAAGCAAGCAAGAGATGCAACACAATGTAAGCTTGCACAAGTAAAGGTATGAAATAACCAAGAGTGGAGCCGGTGAAGACGAGGATGACCGAAGTTCCTTCCCTTTTGAGGGGAAGTACGTCTTCGTTGGAGCGGTGTGGAGGCACAATGCTCCCCAAGAAGCCACTAGGGCCACTGTATTCTCCTCACGCCCTCACACAATGCGAGATGCTGTGATTCCACTATTGGTGCCCTTGGAGGTGGCGACCGAACCTTTACAAACAATGTTGGGGCAATGTCCACAACTTAATTGGAGGCTCCCAACGACACCACGGAGCTGCACCACAATGGACTATGGCTCCGAGGTGACCTCAACCGTCTAGGGTTCTCAAACACCCAAGAGTAACAAGATCCGCAAGGGATTAGTGGGGGGAATCAAATTTCTCTTGGTGGAAGTGTAGATCCGGGCCTTCTCAACCAATCCCTAGAAAATCAACAAGTTTGATTGGCTAGTGAGAGAGATCGGGCGAAAATGGAGCTTGGAGCAACAATGGAGTTTGGGGATGGAAGAGGTGAGTCTTCTTGGAGAAGAAGACCCCTTTATATAGTGGGGGGACACATCCAACTGTTATGCAGCCCGCAGCCCGCATCTGGGCGGTACTACCGTTGCTGGACGGTAGTACCGCTGTGGAAGGCAGGCATAGGGCACCCATGGCTGAGGGAAGAGGAGTACATGCACTAGGGCGGTACTACCGCCTTGAGAGTGGTACTACCGCTTCCTACAGCCACTGGAAAAACAGGGGAGAGCAGCGAGCTGAGTGGCAGTGGAGCGGAAGTAGGAGCGGTACTACCGCCGAAAGGCGGTACTACCGCGCCCTACTACCGTCCCTACTACCGCCCCTATGTGGTCTTCTACGAAAACCCGACAAGAAAAAGTCGAGACCACAGCAGGGGCGGTAGTACCAGCGGCACTAACAAGCGGTACTACCGCCGATAGGCGGTACTACCGCTTAGCACAAGCCACCCCTTGTTTTGCACAACACCGAAACTTCAACAGGCGGGAAGACAACGTGGGTGCAAGGAAAATGTGTACATGATGATTCCACCCATACTCTTCCGAAACGAATCCCCACTTGATAGTACGGTTATCCCTATGACTCAATTCCACCGAAAAGAAATGAAGCAAAATAATCCGTCTAAAGTGAAGTCCTCGAGGGGTAACAATCGCAAAGTGCCCTTATATTAGATCACCTGAAACACTTAGTGCACATGATTAGTCCGCAAACGTATTGTCATCAATCACCAAAACTACTTAAGGGATAAATATGCCCTTACAATCTCCCCCTTTTTGGTGGATTGATGACAACACGGGATTTGCACAAAATAGTAACTGAAAATAAGAAAACCCCCTTCTAACAAAATATAGACGGGCTCCCCCTAGAGGTGTGCACCAAGGAATTAGCATGAAAGGCTATGTGCACATCTTTAGAATCAAACTCCCCCTATATTTTGTAGGCAGGCAACATCCTTGCATATAAGAATAACAACAAGTACAACTAAGCAAGGACGAGCATGAGAGCAATAATATAAATGCTGAAAAAGAAGCATCTCACAATATAATAGGGTACTTGATACTAAAGGGGAAAGGGTAGAGTAGTTCAAGCGAACGAAAAGAAACGAACACAACGAACACAAGACACGAACACGAACACACCAACACACACACCAACACAAGACCTCACGAACGAACACAATGAACACGAGACACGAACACGAACACGCCAACACACACGCCAACACAAGAACTAAGGCAAAATCCCTAACTCTTCCCCTTTCGCAGCAAGTCACCAAAAGGGACGACACAACACATAATGGTAGTAGGTCTCCATGGCATCACCAGTCATGCTCCTCCTCCTCCTCTTCCTCAGAAACCTCTGCAGCACGGGGAGAAGTATGAACTCCGGTGTCCTCCTCAGTGTCAGACCACGGGCAATGCACTCTGATCTAGGACTCCTCATCAGTGATCCTCTCCTCAGACCCATCTAGAGCCTGGAGGCCAACCTGTCACATAATAGCCTTGTCACGGCGACGAGCCATCTTGGCCTCCTTGTGAGCCTTGTACTGGCCCTTGGCCTGAAGGCAGAACAGACGCTTCATCTTCTCCTTGAGTTTCTTTGCCCAAGAGGGCTCCTCAGATGGGGGCACATACTCCGACCCATCATCATCCTCATCATCATCATCAGATAGGACAGTCTCCTGCACTGGAGGTGCCGGAGTATACGAACTCCACTTCTCCTTCTGACGCAGCTCGATAGTGTCATGAAACACCATGTTGTCTGTGACAAGCTCCTCATCTGGAAACTTGGCTGCCCAAGTGTCCTGGATAAGCTGCATAAGATAGGGCCCATAGATGATGCACTTGCGCTCCATGACAGCAGAGTGAAGCTCAGACCACATCACATGTGACACATCCAGCACCTGCTGAGAGCCCTGATGTTCTTGACAGAACAGAAGCATGTCAACAAGGTAAGAGTGCACCTGATCCAAGTTGCCAATCCGAGGGAACAGGGAGTTCCGGAAGATCTGATGCATGATGCCTAGAAAGGGCCAGAGCTCATAAGTAACCTTTCTAGTCTCAAACACCTTCATGGTAGAATAGGGCCAAAGCTTTTCCTTGTGAGTAGGGGCAATCTCCTTATGAGGGCGAAACCCAAGTGGGGTCTGGGCACCCTCATCATCGTACGATAAGCCGACCATGAAGTCCTTCCATGGGGCGGACAGAAGACGGCCATTGGTCATCCAAGTCAAAGTGCGGGCCGGATCATGCCCAAAGTGATCGGTGGCAAAGAACTGGGCCACGAGCTCGGCATCAAAGTCCTTGTTGAAGGAAATGATCCTCTTGATATCCAACTCCTCACACCTCTACAAAGCATGCCCAAAGTATTGCAAGTCCTTCTCCATGTGCGAGAGATCGACAGACTTGACCTTCACAAACAAGTTCTTCTTTTGCTTCAAGACATCATGATAGATAGACTGCTGAAACCTGTTCTAGTATGGACGGCGCAGAAGTGCAGGCTCCTGGTCCGCATGGTAGGTATTGAGCTTTCTCTTGGTACAGAACTCCATTCCAGACATCTGATTGGCAGGCTCGCGCAAAGCGGAGGTCTTCGACGTTGGAACCTTGGCCTTGCGTTCTGGTGGCTCCGTTGAGCCACCCTCAGCAACACTAGCAGCAGCCTCTGGTTCACCTGAAGAGCGATAACGCTTGGAACCTGTTGCATGTTCTGGATTCTTGCGGCGAGCCTGATGCCCGGAGCTACTACCACCTGAAAGCACATGCACACAAAGACCACAAAAGCAAGAGAGCATAAGCCAGGGAAAGACGAAGACCAAAAAGAGAATTAGGTATAGAGACAGGAGCAATGGCATCTCAGGGCAGTAGTACCGTGCACCAGAGCGGTAGTACCACTGATAAGCGGTAGTACCGCTAGGGTAAATCAGTAGTACCGCTGGAGCGGTTGTCAGCGGGCTGACACCTACCGCGGCAAGATCCGGTACTACCGAAGATGCAAAAGTTCATATTTCTACACCTAATCGACAAACACCCTAGTCTAGTAGTCTCCCAAGTCCTTCCTAAGCCTCGATTCAACAACTAAATCGAGGGATGCAACGAGTATAGCCCCAAAACCTAGATTCAAGAAGGAGAACCAAGGGAGAGAAGAACGGGGGCAATACCGGCATCCATGGCATGAGGAGAGGGTGGGGAATGATCCCACCGGACGGAATCGAGGGAGCCGGCTTGAATCCGGCGGCCCGGCGGCGAGCCTCCGGTGCTTGGGGAGTCGCCTGAGAGAGGAGAGGACGAGGGATGGGGCAAACTGAATGGGTATGGGGGAGTAGAAACTCCCCCTGCCTGATACATACCCCACACGCCTAGCGCAAGGCACGGTAGTACCACCCTGGTGCAGATCTGGAGCACGAAGCGCCCAGTGAACCACTCCACGGTAGTACCGTGCCGGCCGGGCGGTAGTACCGCTTATAAGCGGTAGTACCGCTCTGCCGACGCGGTAGTACCGCTCAGGCGCCCCAAAGCAGAAACAAGGAGGGAAAAGATGACTTATGCTCGACTAGAGAAAAACAGAAGGACCACACAAGACACGACAAGCCAAACCGAACACGACCACACCAAAACTCAACCACTCAAAAGAGAGAAGCACAAGCAACAAGAAACAACACACAGACAGACTCTCGAGAAGAGAGGGCGGTGGCCGAGGCCACCTATATTTCAGCAAATGGTACGGCGCCGCGAAGAATTATCCTTGGGCCCATGACCAAAACTCGTCTTTGAAGCACAAGTACCATCAAAAATGGCTAATGTGAAAACTCGATCAATTTATGCATAATGGGGGGAGGAAGAGTTCATTGAGAGAACAACACTCCCCCTATGTCCATGCCTACACCTAGACAAGATAGCAAGTTGAGTGTGGTGGGTTGTGCAAGGGTTGAAGAAACATTGCTCGAATCAATGATATTTAGCTCATGCCTTAACTCGCGAAATCTTGCTTTATCCAAGGGCTTCGTGAATATATCTGCAAGGTTATCATGAGTGTTGACATAGTTGACCTCGATCTCCCCTCGCCTAATATGATCCCGGATGAAGTGAAACCGAATCTCAATATGCTTCATCTTGAAGTGTTGCACCGGGTTGAGAGAAATCTTGATGGCACTTTCATTGTCACACCAAAGAGGCACTTTGTCACAGGTGACACCGTAATCCTTTAAAGTTTGCCTCATCCATAAGCGTTGTGCACAACAACTACCGGCCGCCACATACTCCGCTTTGGTGCACGAGAGAGACACACAACTTTGCTTCTTGGAAAACCAACTCACCAAAGAGCAACCAAGAAATTGGCATCCTCTAGAAGTGGACTTCCTATCCACTTTGTCTCCCGCCCAATCGGAGTCCGAATATCCTAAAAGCTTGAAGTTTTCTCCTCTTGGGTACCATAAGCCAAAGTTTGGGGTATGAGCCAAATATTGAGAGATTCGCTTGACCGCCACAAAGTGGCTTTCCTTAGGTGTGGCTTGAAACCGTGCACAAATTCCCACACTCAACATGATATCTGGTCTAGATGCACAAAGGTAAAGAAAGGAGCTAATCATGGAGCGATATACCTTTTGATCCACCACTTTACCATGGGGATCAATGTCAAGTTGGCACTTGGTGGGCATTGGAGTGGAAGCCGGCTTGACATCACTTCGCTTGAATCTCTTTAGCATGTCTTGAGTGTATTTGGCTTGGTTGATGAAAGTTCCTTCTCTTCTTTGTTTGAATTCGAATCCAAGGAAAAACTTCAACTCTCACATCGAAGACATCTTGAACTTAGAGGTCATGAGAGCGGCAAATTCCACATTGAAAGCTTTGTTAGGGGAACCAAATATAATATCATCAACATATAGTTGGCACACAAACAACTCCCCTTTGACCTTCTTAGTAAAAAGAGTGGGATCGATTTGCCCAACTTCAAATCCACGGTCTTGCAACAACTCGGTAAGGTGGTCATACCACGCATGTGGGGCTTGCTTAAGGCCATAGAGTGCCTTATCGAGTTGATACACATGATCCGGGAAGTAGGGATCCTCGAACCCGGGGGGTTGCTTGACATATACCAACTCATTAATAGGACCATTAAGAAAAGCACTCTCCACATCCATTTGTTGTAACTTAAAGTTATGATGGGAGGCATAAGAAATCAACAAACGAATGGATTCAAGGCGAGAAATGGGAGCAAAGGTTTCACCGTAGTCAATACCCTCGACTTGGGAGTAGCCTTGTGCCACCAATCTTGCCTTGTTGCGAACGATGGTCCCATGAGCATCTTGCTTGTTCTTGAATATCCACTTGGTTCCAATGACATTGTGGTTCCCCGTTGGCCTTGGCACCAATCTCCACACCTTGTTGTACTCGAAGTTGTTGAGTTCTTCATGCATGGCATTGTGCCAATCCGGATCTTCGAGCGCCTCATAGACCTTTTGGGGTTCAACACAAGAGACAAACGCGTGATGTTCACAATAGTTTGCCAATTGTCTACGAGTGCTTACCCCCTTTTGAATGCATCCAAGCACATTCTTCATTAGATGACCCTTAGTGGAGAGCTTGGATGCAATCTTGGCGGCACGACGCTACAATTCCTCCTCGTGGGTGAGTTGAGGAGCGGCCACTTGATCATCTTGAGCGCCGTCTTCAGCTTGTCCTTAATCTTGAGCTTGCTCTTTATCTTGAACTTGCTCGGAGGAGAGAACTTGACCTTGGGCATCACTTGGTGATTCAACACCGTCTTGAGGTTGATCTTGCCCTTGGTCTTGTTCATGATGATGAGGGCCTTCACTTTGTTCTTTGGAAGCGTGTGGGTCTTGGGTTGGTGATGGTTCCACTTGAGTGGAACATTGTCCTTCTCCTTCGGCCACAAGGGGTTCCTCAATGGGTAGGATATGACCAACACCCATTCTTCTTATGGCTTGGGGAGGAATTTCATCACCCACATCACAAGTACCACTTCGCTCCACTTGGGAGCCGTTATTCTCATCAAACTCCACGTTACACGTCTCCTCAATAAGTCTCGTGGACTTATTGAGAATATGGTAAGCATGGGAGTTTGCAGCATAACCAACAAATATGCCCTCATGTGCTCTAGCCTCAAATTTAGACAAACGAACACCTTTCTTGAGAATGAAAGACTTACACCCGAACACCCGAAAATACTTGAGGTTGGGCTTGTTACCGGTGAGTATCTCATATGGAGTCTTGTTCAAGCCTTTGCGGAGATAGAGCCGATTTGATGCATGACATGCGGTGTTGATGGATTCGGCCCAAAAGTTGTATGGAGACTTGAACTCCGCCATCATGGTCCTTGCCGCATCCATCAATGTCCAGTCCTTCCTCTCTGCTACACCATTTTGTTGAGGGGTGTATGGTGCGGAATATTGCTGCTTGATCCCCTCATCACTAAGAAACTCATCCAAGGTGTAGTTCTTGAACTCGGTGCCGTTGTCACTTCTTATAGTCAAGATCTTTGCATTGTGTTGACGTTGAGCTTCATTTGCAAAGTCAATGACGGTTTGTTGGGTCTCGCTCTTCCTCTTGAAGAAGTATACCCAAGAGTATCTTGAATAATCATCCACAATCACCAAGCAATACTTTCTAACCCCAAGACTATCAAAGGATGGAGGCCCAAAGAGATCCATGTGAAGGAGCTCCAAGGGCCTCTTTGAGTAAATGATAGTCGTGGGAGGGTGAGCCTTCTCATGTAGTTTTCCTTCGATACAAGCACTGCAAGCACGATCTTTGGCAAAGCTAACATTTGTTAGTCCATGGACATGGTACCCCTTGAGAAGACTTTGCAAAGATCTCATATTGACATGGGCTAGACGGCGATGACAAAGCCATCCCACGTCAACTTTAGCCATTAGGCATGTCGCGGTCTTAGTGGGTTGCTCCGAAAAGTTAATCACATAGAGACCGCTCTCGACATGCCCAACAAAGGCTACTTTAAGAGTCTTGCTCCACAAGAGGGCCACGGTATCAATATCAAAGAAGGTGGCAAAGCCCATGAGTGCAAGTTGACGAACGGAAAGTAAATTGTATGCAAGGGACTCAACACGCATGACCTTCTCGATCATGAGATCATGAGAAATGACAACCTTGTCGAGTCCCAATACCTTGGAAGACGAGGCATCACCCCACTCGACATTGGTGGGCATAGATGGAATCTTGTGCACGTCCACCACCAAGTCCTTGCTTTCAATCATATGATTTGTAGCTCCACTATCGAGCAACCATGATCCCCCACCGGAAGCAAACACCTACAAGAGATCAATGCTTGGATTTAGGTACCCATTTTGTAATGGGTCCTTTGATGTTAGTGACAAGGGTCTTAGGAACCCAAATAGACCATTCAATGTACTCATAAGGAGAACCAACAAATTTGGCATAAACATGCCCATCACTAGCATGGCACAACACGTAAGAAGGGTTAAAGTCGTCGGCGTTGTTGGAAGGGGTGGTATTGCCCTTCTTGACACCACCACCCTTCGCATTGTTCTTCTTCTCCTTGGAAGCACCCTCTCCCTCCTTCACAAAGGTTTGCTTAAGAGGAGGAGGTCGTTTGTTCTTGTCATTCTTCTTCTTGTTCTTGGGCACGGGTGCGAACACAATCCCCTCCTTGGCCACGACTTCCTTTTGATTGCTCAAAAGGTCGTTGAGGTTCTTCTCACCTTGTATGCATGATACAAGGCCTTTCTCAAGTTGCATCTTCAACTTGGCATTCTCCTCAACAAGATGCACATGCTCACAACATGGGTTAGTAGCAGTTGCATTATCAATCAAAACCATATGAGGAAAAGTGGCTTTCTCCTTGGTTAGCTTCACTTGGAGTTGATCGTGAGACTCTTTAAGACTAGCATGAATACCTTTCAAGGCTTTATGGGCCTTGTCAAGTATATCAAACTCTTCCTTGAGTCTAGCAAGATCAACTCCAAGTTTGGCCTTCTCAAAATTTAGCACACGAGATAAGACACAAGCATGATCAAGATCTTTCTTTAATTTAGCATGATCATCGTTGTGTGACTCCTCAAGAGCCAAACGAAGACCACGCTCTTCCTCAGGAGCATTAGAGAGATCCGATATCTCATCGGCTTTATCACGACTATGCCCCTCCATCTTAGAGATGGTTTCTTCGTGAGCCTCGATGGTGTCATTGGCTTCACCAAGTTGTTCCAAGAGAGAAACAAAGTGCTTCTTGGACTTACCCTTGAGCTTACTCATAAAGGAATCAAACTCATTTTCTTCCTCATTAGGCCCCACATTTTCATCAATGCAATCCATCAAGGAAGGATTAGTAATGATGGTAGTTTTGATGTTGGGGGTTACCTTGTTGGTCACTTTAGCCATGAGGCACTTGGCGATGATGTTCTCATTGGGTGAGTCGAAGAGGGATACCCGAGGAGTTGTTGCAATGGCCACGGAGGCCATAGCAATCAAGTCACCGCCTTCATCGTCATCATCATCCTCATTGTACTCTTCTTGTGCAACCAACCCCTTCGGAGGAGTCCTCTTGGTGAAGTTGCTCTTGTTAGGGAAAGACTTGGCTTTTTCCTTTTGAATGAGCTTGCCACCATTGTCTTCTCTCTTCTCATAAGGACATTCCGCAACAAAATGGCTCACATTGCCACAATTATAGCAAGTACTCACACGTTGCTTGACCTTGTTACCACTTGAGTTGTTCTTGTTGAAGTTGGGCCTTGAGTTCTTCTTACTCCAAAATTGCCGTGAAGCGAGAGCCATGTGCTCATGATAATCATACTTTGTATCTTCAGGATTGCCCTCCTCTTCTTCCTCTTCTTCTTCTTCTTCCACACTAACCTTGGCCTTCAATGCAAGGTTGGGCTTCTTTGCTCTTTGAGAACATAGCACCGCATTATCGGCGGTCTTGTCCAGGATGCTCATAGCCACAAACTCATCCAACACTTCACTTGAGGACAAAGTGTGGAAGTCCGGCCTTTGACAAATGACGGAGGACATGGCCTTGTGGTAAGACATCATTGCCTTGAGGAATTTGTGCTTGATCCAATTGTCATCCGTGTCCTTGCTCCCATGATCTCGGAGTGAGACCGCGAGTTTGGTTACTCTCCGATAAAGCTCACGAGGTTCTTCATCTTCTTTAATTGCAAACTCATCGGCTTCATCTTGCACCACTTCATAGTTGGAGCGTTGAATGCTTGCGCTACCCCGATAGAGGGAGACAACACAATGCCATGCATCTTTGGCCAAGGCAAAGGGCCAAAGATGAGGGAGATCTTTGGGTGGAATTGCATCTTGGATGATGAAGAGAGCATTCTCATTGAATTGATTATCCGCGGCTTCTCTAGGGGTGAAGTTGCTTGGGTCATGCGGATAGAAACCTTCTTCAATGATTCTCCAAAGATTAGTATTCACATGATTTAAATGACGCTTAAAGCGATAAACCAAAGAATCAAAGTCCTCATTTTTCACAATCTTAGGGGGAGGACCGGCATGATTCAAATGAGTAGAAGGAATCGGTCCACCATGAACAAGTGGAGGTTCCACATGGGCAAAGATGCCGGTGCTATTCTTACCACTAGAAGAAGGAGCTTTTTCACTAGTAGCTTCCCCCTTGTCGGAGTTAGCATCCATCACCTTGTTAGTGGGATCACCCAATTTCAACGGTACGGTGGATAGTTTAAGCCCTTCAATGAATTTATTAAACATGCTTTCAACCTCGGTCGTCATGGAGGTTTTCAATGTGTCCAAAGCCACATTGAATTCCTCACGAGAGACCGTGGTACCCCCATCACCCGTAGACGACACCGGATTCGCACCGGAGTGCTCCTCCACACCGTCTACGGTGTCAACCATACTCTTCGGATGGCAAAGTCCTTAATAAAGAGACGAGGCTCTGATACCAATTGAAAGGATTTATATAGTTGACTAGAGGGGGGTGAATAGGCAACTAACAATTTTTAGCCTTTTCTTTATCAATTTAAACTTTGCATCAAAGTAGGTTGTCTAGATATGCAACTAGGTGAGCAACCTATATGATGCAGCAACAACAACAAGCACACAAGCAAGCAAGAGATGCAACACAATGTAAGCTTGCACCAGTAAAGGTATGACATAACCAAGAGTGGAGCCGGTCAAGACGAGGATGTGTTACCGAAGTTCCTTCCCTTTGAGGGGAAGTACGTCTCCGTTGGAGCGGTGTGGAGGCACAATGCTCCCCAAGAAGCCAGTAGGGCCACCGTATTCTCCTCACGCCCTCACACAATGCGAGATGCCATGACTCCACTATTTGTGCCCTTGGAGGCGGCGACCGGACCTTTACAAACAAGGTTGGGGCAATGTCCACAACTTAATTGGAGGCTCCCAACGACACCACAGAGCTTCACCACAATGGACTATGGCTCCGAGCTGACCTCAATCGTCTAGGGTGCTCAAAAACCCAAGAGTAACAAGATCCGCAAAGGATTAGTGGGGGGAATCAAATTTCTCTTGGTGGAAGTGTAGATCCGGGCCTTCTCAACCAATCCCTAGAAAATCAACAAGTTTGATTGGCTAGGGAGAGAGATCGGGCGAAAATGGAGCTTGGAGCAACAATGGAGTTTGGGGATGGAAGAGGTGAGTCTTCTTGGAGAAGAAGACCCCTTTATATAATGGGGGGACACATCCAACCGTTATGCAGCCCGCAGCCCGCATCTGGGCGGTACTACCATTGCTGGAGCGGTAGTACCGCTGCCACAGCGGTACTACCGCTGTGGAAGGCAGGCATAGGGCACCCATGGCTAAGGGAAGAGGAGTACACGCACTAGGGCGGTACTACCGCCTTGAGAGCGGTACTACCGCTTCCTACAGCCACTGGAAAAACAAGGGAGGGCAGCGAGCTGAGCGGCACTGGAGCGGAAGTAGGAGCGGTACTACCGTTGAAATGCGGTACTACCGCGCCCTACTACCGTCCCTACTACCGCTCCCTGCGTGGTCTTTTATGAAAACCCGACACGAAAAATTCGAGACCACAGCAGGGGCGGTAGTACCAGCGGCAATAACAAGCGGTACTACCGTCGATAGGCTGTACTACCGCCCTGGCCGCGGTACTACCGCTTAGCACAAGACACCCCTTGTTTTGCACAACACGGAAACTCCAACAGGCAGGAAGACAGCGTTGGTGCACGGAAAATGTGTACGTGATGATTCCACCCATACTCTTCCGAAACGGATCCCCTCTTAATAGTACGATTATCCCTACGACTCAATTCCACCGAAAAGAAACGAAGGAAAATAATCCGTCTAAAGTGAAGTCCTCGAGGGGTAACAATCGCAAAGTGCCCTTATATTAGATCACCTGAAACACTTAGTGCACACGATTAGTCCGCAAACATATTGTCATCAATCACCAAAACTACTTAAGGGATAAATATGCCTTTACATGGAGTAATAGTAGTAGATGCAAAATCGTTTCGGTATACTTGTCGCGGACGTGATGCCTATATACATGATCATGCCTAGATATTCTCATAACTATGCACTTTTCTATCAATTTCTCGACAGTAATTTGTTCACCCACCGTAATACTTATGCTATCTTGAGAGAAGCCACAAGTGAAACCTATGGCCCCCGGGTCTATTTTCCATCATATAAGTTTGCAATCTATTTTACTTTGCTATCTTTACTTTCAATCTATATCATAAAAATACCAAAATATTTATCTTATTATCTCTATCAGATCTCACTTTTGCAAGTGGTCGTGAAGGGATTGACAACCCCTTTATCGCGTTAGTTGCAAGGTTCTTATTTGTTTGTGTAGGTACGAGGCGACTTGCGTGTAGTCTCCTATTGGATTGATACCTTGGTTCTCAAAAACTGAGGGAAATACTTACGCTACTTTGTTGCATCACCCTTTCCTCTTCAAGGGAAAACCAACGCAGTGCTCAAGAGGTAGCACTGGGTCCACCTGAGAAGGGGAATATGTTGGGAGGAAGGAGATTCAAAGCACGGCAACCGAGTGAACTGGTTACATACATAAGCAAATAGCCACTAAAAAAGCAAACAGGTTAATGGGTTCTTAAAAGAAATATTTTGGACAAAACAGATAATTACGACACATAGGCTAATGCATGAAACACTCAGATGGTAAAGGTGCTTAAACAGATAAAGTACATCTAGAACTTCCTGGCACGCTTGATCATGACGATGCGGCTGTCCGTGTACTCGTCGGTTACGGGAAGCAGACACGCCCTCATATCCAAGATCCGCCTGTACATGTGGTAGCATGCATATGCGTCCTTGGCCGTGTAGGTTATGTAGGCTAGATTCAGAGGTACCTCCCACGTGTTCAGGTCATTGGTATCGTTGTCTTCTTTCATGTTGGTGTAGCAGGGGTCGATGATGGTCTCGACGAGGTCAACACCACGGAGTCCTTCTTCTGCCCGTTGCCGATCATCTTGTATTGCTTCTGTATGTCGACAAGCGAAGGTGCAGTCAGCGCTGCCGATGAAACGGGTGAATGCTCCAGAACCTCTGATGGGCCTACAGCAGTGGTAGACAAGAACCTCGTGCCACACGAATACCTAGGCGACGGCGATCCACTGGTCCCTGTCAGGAGACGAATGGATGGGCACAAGGTCTAGTCCTACAACCTTGTGCTTTCTCTCCTGTAGGTACTACTTGCACTCGGCGAGGCAAAGCTTCACCAAGTCCGGATCGTTGGTGTACATCACATTCAACTTGGTGCAGCCATGGGACTGAACAGCGAACCCAAAGGTGAACTCCTTGCTGAAGTCCATATCCAGCAGGCTCACCCCTCGGATCGCCATTGGAGTCTCTTCAAGTGAACAAGTGGATATGCGGCGGCAATATTTCGTTTTTCAGCTCTGGGGAACTGGATTCAACAAGAACCTGAGTGTGTACAGGCGACAACAGTTACTACCCCTCCCTCTCCCGTTGCACGCCCGGCAGAACATGCACCCTCGGTGCATTTAAACGCCTCCATTAAGAAACCTATTCCGGCCACACGTCGGTTCATGAGCGGTCACTTTACTTAAATTTAATTAGCTTTAATAGAAATTTATTCTTAAAACAAGCAATGCATTGGCTCGTTCTATCAGTGCTACAGGATCAACATGCACAACAATTAGAATTATTATTCTCAGGACGCACACGATCAGCACATTTGCCGCACTTTCACACAGATAATACTACCAAGTTTGAACGGTTTGTCATGGTTGCTGTCCTCTGCATCATCATGCCGTGTTTCCCAGTTTGCAAGATTCAGAACCAACAAATAAGATTCAAATAACAAGTACAACAAAGATGCCTACAAATCTCATTGAGTCCCAGCTTGCAAGATTCAGAACCAACAAATAAGATTCAAATAATAAGTACAACAAAGATGCCTACACATCTCATTGTTTCCCAGCTTGCAAGATTCAGAACCAACCCATTAGAGCCTTTTGATAAGTGAATATCGGGATTAAATCCATCTTGGCTAGCCGTGTCATACAACCCAAGAACTTGGCGAATGCTCTTGATCATCACAACATCTGTAGTTGAGTATTCCTGTTTGCACAACACAGATAATAAAGAGCATGATTACTATAATAGTGGCACTAGTGGAAGTCAACCTGCAGCTCCACTCGATGATTCAATTCATGCCACTTTTTCTACAGTTCACCTAAAATGAAGCAAAGATTGCATCATTCAGCTAGCAAGAAGTACTTGCTCTCGTGAGCTGGCAGGTTCTTCTTTATTAGTTGCACAAAAATTGAGCAACATTAAGGTTGGTTGTCCTGCTCATGTAAGGTGCAACTATAATTTGCTTATCCTTTTGGGCAGTTCCACTAAAATAAGGTGCCATTGTGGTGATAGTGACGGCTCATCTTGCAAAAGCAAATAAAATGTTGCATGAGATTACCAGCAGAATTTGATTGAGATTTTGGAAACTCCAATCACCATTTTGTGCAGTTCCACCAAAATTGAGAGATGTTGCCCACGTGACATTTTAGTTGAACTGCACAAGACACTCATTCCAAAAAAAGAGTTTTGTGCAGTTCACCCAAAGGTCACAATAGCAACAAGGTGAAATGGATATCCCTATCTGCATAAAAAGATAGAAAGTAAAAAGTTGTTGGTCAATAAGAATATACGAAACATACACGAAATTGAAAGAAGCATCTTAATTCTTTTCATGGTAATGACGCAAGGACAATAGAAATTTTAAAACGTCAGCAATGCTTCATGTTATCGGAAGCATTACGATCAACATTGAAATTAGTCAAATATGTGATTACTTTAATGGTGGCATTGCTTGTTTACCAGATGCAGTAAATCAACAGCAGTTAAAGAGTTGGTTTAAGGGCATAGGACCGTGGGGACACCAGGACACTCAGCAGTGTAAAAAAGCAACTTACTTATCATACTGGGGGAAACAACAAGAGTACCATTTGTAACACAGTTTAAGTGCATCATATCACTGGAGGCATTAGATTAACAATAACTCTGGTTAGACATGTCCTTAAGGTAACAGTGTGATCGCTTCATTTTACATGTGCCCTTACATTAACAATAGCAAAAATTTGGTATAAAGACATGCGACAGTGGACGCATCAGCACAATGTACCTACAAGGAGGCATTAAGAGCTGATGCCGAGTTTGTTCATGCTCTGTGAGGGCAGCAAATCTAATCCTGGAGACCTTTTACTATGTGAGGGCAGCAAATCTAATCCTGGAGACCTTTTACTATGTGAGGGCAGCAAATCTAATCCTGGACATACTCTGTTGACTTGTCCACCAGCCGCCACTTTCTATCCCTATTTCAACCAATAATAGATCTGTTCCTTATCCAGTTTGTACTACGTTTTCCCATTATTTCCTTTTTCAACCAAGAGACCAGTTGGGTATCCGGTCTCTACTACTTTCCCCCTGTTATTTCCTCTTTGAATCAAGTCCTAGATTCATGCTACGACTTTCCCCCCTTTCTTCGTTGTTTAAACCAAGTCCTAGATTCGAATGCATGAAGTAGCTTTACCTCTAATGATACTAAAAATTTAGGTGGCTTTGAAAGAGCTGATGGAAGTAGAAAAAGATGCACATGCAGACACGTGGGGAGATGGGGCAGTAGAGCAAGGCCGCTTTCGAAGAAGTTACACCTGAGGGTCATCGGGATGTCGGCGGCGGCATGTCGGATCTGCGCACAATACGGCAGGGGGGAAGAAGGGTCGGAGGACCTCCCGAGCCGGCGCTGTGTCGGAGAGAACGACACGGGCAGAGGATCGGGCCCCGCCGGCAGCTGTGGGTTTCCTCCCTCACCGGCGATGACCGCGTAAACGATGCACCTAGTCCTCTACACACACCAGCTGAAGGGATCCGGCCGGATCTGTGACCAGCGGTGAGCAGAGAGAAAATGTTGCTACCGCTGTCTTGTTTAGATCTGGAGAGGATGAGAGAATGAAGAGAGCAACCCTAGTAAAGCAAGCGCTCAGGCCCCTGCCTACATATATAGTGGAGTGATTATAATTTTCTCTCCACAACAAGCGTTTCAATTGGTGTACGTGGCATTAAAGAAAAGAAACTCTTTATTTTTTTGACGTGACTAGTTGTACGACTCCTACTTACTAGTAGTAGTATTGTTCACTTGTGCACCCCGGCCCTTGATTCATTCAACAACCCTACGGGTGAATAAACATACAGTACTAGTATTTATATAGAACGAACAAGCTCGAACTATTTCCGCGTAGTTAAATGTTGAGGGCGGGGCTTTTCCCGGGCAGTACGCGCGGCAATTTTTGCGTAGGCAGTTTGACAAAGAGGCGAGGAGGGTGAGGGAGTAGCGGATTCAACTTACTTACTGCTGGAAAGGTCGGGCTGTGCGATTTGATGGCGCGTTACTGCTGGAAAGACTTGTGATATGACTACTCACTATAGTCATGAATTACTGGCGCTACAACTAGGATGATGCCCCCCTTCCGTTCCCCACTCTAATCTGGTGCATGACACGTCGACCCGGATGCTGGCTCTCCCACATATATACTAGTACTACTACTCACGTCGGAGGAGTGCGAACCACGGCAGCCCAGTGAACCAGCAGTGCGAACCACGGTAGCCCAGTGAACCAGTAGTAGAAAACAATGTGGTGATATGTCCATAAAAAATAATATGCTACGGTCCAGACTGTAGCATGTACAGTAGTACTCCTCTTTGTTTGGATCCCTGAGTTAGAGCTAGTTTGGGTTGAAATAGCCTCAAAATATCCAAACAGGAGGGGTTAGTTTGAGCTAGTTTGCTCTAACCCAGCTAAAAAACTAGCCCGGTGGAGAGGTTCTAACTGGGTTAGTTCTCCTCGGGCCCGCTAAAAGACAACTAAAAAAATCTCCCCTGCCTGTACCAGATCGCTCCCTCCG
>NC_057805.1:363096472-363106386 GCF_018294505.1 Triticum aestivum
GATGTGACGGCGGCTTGATCTTTCGATGAGAGTGAGATAATTATCGATTTGGTGGATTTTGACTTTGACGATCTGGCTATACCGTACCCGAAGATACGCCTCGACAATCACTAAACCAATCTCCAATGGTAATTGACCTTGCCGTAGGCACGATCAACCCGAACAACGAGGTTCGAGTTCCTGCAAGCAACCGAAGAACCGGCAAGAACAAAGATGAATTGCAACTGAAATTGCCGATAATAACCTGAGCACACGAACTAGATGAAAAGTTGGGGTTCCACTATGGATCTAACAAGGCGGTAGTCCTACACGTCTCATAGATGCGAATTGTAGCGATGGCTAGACAATACAATAAAACCCGAGTCTAAACCCTAATATAATGTAGCTACTTATTGAAGATCATCGCGCACGGCTGAGTCTGTTGTCGTGTTCCATCCAGACTACTTAAGGAACCGTCCTCCACGGGTCAGACTGCATAGACTGAACGCTGTACGCAGGCTGCGAGTCGACGTGTCTTCAGGAGCACCTGGCGCAGCCCAAAAGGCCCATGTTCGTGGCTGATTTTGGTCCATGAAGCCAAGTGCTTCGGCCGTTGTGCATTTGGCGCATGCGCACATCACATGATGGCTGGACTAGATGGGTCGATGGGTGCATGCATGCAAGGCATGTACATGCATGTATGTGTTCTATGCACATGAATGAACATACTTGTGGCTGCTCCTCATCTTCACCCGGGGCTTGTAAAAATATTCTATTATTCTACATATAATAAAAGAAAGTGTTGTATTTCTATTCCGAGTAACAAAATAATAATCTATATAATTATTAATAGAAATCACCTGATTATTGTATATGTGAATAATATTTTTGGTCGTATCTGTACAGGTCATGTCCACATCATCCTCCCTTTCTTGAAAACAAAGCCGTCCTCGGCTTTGAATAATCTGAAAGTATACGAACCCAAGAGACAATGTGTATACTTGGTATATGTATTCATGCGCTTTAATTTCTCGCCATTGTTTCTCTATTAATATCTTGAGACGAAAAATACACCGACGTGAAGTATTACAACTTAGTTTGCACATATAAGTGAAGCACATATTCATATCATCTGATTCGTAATGCTCATGATTAAACCATCCCAATAGTGAATAACGTGGAATCATCTCAAAATTACATGCCATGGTATGTTTAGATAAGCAATCATGCAAAAAATCATTCGAGACATAAGCATCATAAAAATTGGAGGTCATATAAAAATGAGTCAACATTGGCTTAATAAGATTCTCTATCAAGCTAGCAAGATCATCGTATGTGATGCAAATCCTATGCACCAAAAAATTATTGGCTACACAGTCGTCTCCGATCAAGTTAAAAGTAAAGTTAGATGCATAAGCACTTTTCGCGGAACTCAAACATGTGATTTCAGCTATTTTATTTTTCGCATGTGACAAAGGCATGGGTTGATCCATCAAAATAGAATACAAAGAATTGGCATGAGAAATTTTAGCTAACACTTCATCATGTTTAACCAATTTTATGTGATCCAAACCAGATTGAACAATCAAGTCACATGGGCCAATTTTAGTTGCCTTTAATTCAGTCGATGCACCCAAATCAATGAGGGAATCAAGTTTAGTAGAAGGTGCATGCAAAACAATAGGTGTTTCGATTGTTTGATCACACAATTTATCGAAGGTAGCAACAGAATTATCCATAACAACTGGTGTGATCAAAACAGATGGCATTTCATTCAACTCAACACATGACACATTAAATTCAGCATGACATGGAACGATCTCATGTGGAAGGGTAGATTCAATACCTTTCTTATTACCTTGCATGGCTGAATCAAAAGATGTAGGTATTGTCAGTGGCATGTCGCATGCCGGGAGTGGTGTGGCTCTCAAAGCAGTGAGTCCAACAACCATAGTAGTTTGTGCATGAGGAGAATTAATCGAAACAAAACTTCATGTAGGGGCTTGCACTATTTGAATTTTCTATTCAACTTTACAAGCAAGATGAAACAAACCTGGGGCTTGTAAAAATATTCTATTATTCTGCATATAATAAAAGAAAGTGTTGTATTTCTATTCCGAGTAACAAAATAATAATCTATATAATTATTAATAGAAATCACCTGATTACTGTATATGAGAATAATATTTTTGGTCATATCTGTAGAGGTCATGTCCACATAATCTGTTCCCCATCGTGCCGCCCGCCCAAGAGCCGCTCCGCCGCTCGCCCTCTCCCTCCTCCGGTCGCCCTCTCCCTCCGGCCTCCGCCGCCCTCCTCCAGCCGCCCTCTCCCTCCGGCCTCCGAAGCTCGCCCCGCTCCCCCTTCACCGGTCGTTTTTCACCCTCTGTCGTGCGCGGCGGCGGCGCATCTACCAGGGAGGTCGCGAGAGGGGTGAGTTTGTTCGTTCCTTCTCTGTCTCACAGCCATATCATTGATCTTGCTCGCTCTAGCGCTAATTCTGATTTGGAAAAGTAGATCCTGATTAAACTTGGTATAGATTTGTGGTGCACGCATGGAATTGTTTGATGCTGCTTGAGGAGGTAATAAATCTTTCTAGAGGCCCAAAGATTCAGTTCACCTTTCTAGGTATTTCGGTTTCAGGCTTGCATTATCTCTAGAGGCCCAAAGATTCAGTTCACCTTTCTAGGTATTTCAGTTTCAGGCTTGCATTATATCTAGAGGCCCAAAGATTTGGTTCGCAGTCGTCGGCAAGCGGTGATGAAGCCATGTACCTAGGGTAGGGTCATAGGCCAGACCTAGACACCCTCCCCTAGGACTTCACCCTAAAACTAGAAGCAATTGAAGAGGAGTCATCATCCACTCGACCATAAGGCATTCCACTCGGAAGACTCGAAGTCACTCGGCCATGGAGACTGTCACTCGACCGCCAGAAGATCTAAAGCCACTCCACATTGCAACGGTCGGACATTACATCATAGCTTTAATGGTCATTATGTCTCTTTATTACTAGCGTTACCAGTAACGCCGCCCTCTTGATGTACCTTAAATCCCTTCTAACGTGGGCTGGCTGGGGTCCTGGAGCACTCTATATAAGCCACCCTCCTCCACATGCACAAGGGTTCGCACCCCTGTAAACACACATACGCATAATCCAGTCGTCCGCCTCCGGGCTCCGAGACATAGGGTTGTTACTTCTTCTGAGAAGGGCCTGAACTCGTAATACTTGTGTGTACAACTTCGCCATAGCTAGGATCTTGCCTCTCCATACTACCCCCCTATTCTACTGTCAGCCTTAGTACCACGGCAGTTGGCGCCCACCGTGGGGCAGCTGTCTTAGCGACTTGTTGGAGAAGTTGCAATTTTTTCGATCCCCATCATCATGGTTTCTGGCGGAGGATTGGCCGAGGGCCGTGAGATCCGCCTCGGCGCGCTCGTGTTCGTCGCCGACGACTCCGCTTGGCTCCAAGAGGCTCCACTCGATGTCGAGGCACTGCCCGTCCGCGGGGCAACGCACTTTCGCGTGTGCGTCCGCGACGTCCTTCTGCGGCACCGTCGACTCAGTATCGGTCGGCTCCTGTGGCGTCCTCGCTCCCTGCTGCTCGCCGACGCAAGCGTTCCGGTCGGACGCGGCTCCAGCGGTGGGTGAGGCACGCGGTGGCTCGCCAGTCGGCTACCCCACAAGTTGCGACAATCGAGCCCGACGAAACTCTCTACGGCCTGTTCGACTGGCTCCATCGAGACTGCATCCGAGTGCGGCAGCAGCGATCCCGCGGCGGAAGTCCTGATGGTCAACGGACCGCGCAGTCCTCCTGGCTTCCCCCGCGAGAACGGTGGCGATGGCGGAGGCGATCCATCGCACGTCCACGAGGAGTACCGCCCCGAGCCCCTCTCTTCGCAGCAGAGGGAGGAACTTCGTCGCCGTAACATGGATGCGCTTCACACTCCCATCGTTGGAGAAACCCCCGAGGCCCGGGCGTTGGAGGAGGCGCGCCTGGCCAACTTGGCTGAGCGCACTCGACTGGAGAATCTCCAGCACGCTCTCGACGAGCGTGCTCGGCAACGGATTCCTGAGTCCAGTCGACGACAACTTTTTCCGCCTCCAACTCAGGTATACCGAACTCCGATTCAGAATCTCATAGCTGCAGCCCGAATAGCAGAGTCGATTCAGTCCTCCCAGTCAGAAGCTGGCAGAGGTTTGATGCAGATCCGGGCTTTACCCCGGGCAGCGGGAGAACAAAACGCAACAGTATCTCAGTCGCGGAATAGGATCCATAGCAGATCCGTGGTAGCAGACACAGTCCAGTCGGCTCACAGCCCAAGATCGCCCCCGAGGCGTGAGGGATGTGGAGACCGACGAGATCAGTACAGAAACCGTGAGCAGTATGATCACCGACTCGACCACGATGATCGTCGTCGAGTGCCCACGCCTCCCCCGAGGAGTGGGTCATACGTGCCTCGGCAGCACGATGACAGACGCCCTCATAGTGGTGGGCGAAGGATTCTAGTCGACCCCCGAGAGCCGAGCTTTGATGCGAGATCTATTCTCGTTCAGGGTCTGGTTGACAGGAACAGAGCTCACAGAGAAGGCCATGACAGAGATTATCCGACCGGCAGCAGAGTGCATGTCTCAGGTCCAGAGTGTTTCAGCAGAGCCATCAGGCCTGCAGTGATTCCTCCCAACTTCAGGTTGGCAACTGGAGTCAGCAAGTTCACTGGTGAGTCCAAGCCTGACACTTGGCTTGAGGACTACCGAGTGGCTGTTCAGATTGGTGGCGGCAATGACGAAGTGGCCATGAAGCACCTTCCTCTGATGTTGGAGGGCTCGGCCAGAGCGTGGTTGAATCAGTTAGCACCTAGCAGCATATATAGTTGGGAGGAACTCGCCCGAGTGTTTGTTAGAACCTTTGAAGCTACATGCAAACGACCAGCAGGGTTAACAGAGCTGCAATCCTGCGTGCAGAAGCCGAATGAAACCTTGAGGGATTATATCCAGCGATGGATCACGTTGCACCACACGGTGGAGAATGTGTCAGATCACCAAGTAGTTTGTGCCTTCAAGGAAGGTGTCAAGTATCGAGAATTGAACTTGAAGTTCGGTCGGACCGGGGATATGTCTCTAAGTCGGATGATGGAAATTGCCACCAAGTATGCTAATGGTGAAGAGGAGGATCGGCTCCGGAGTGGCAAGCACAAAACAGTCGCCCAAGAAACCGGAGGAGGGAACTCCAGTCGGAAGCAGAAGCGCAAAGCCGAGCCAGCTGCTCCTGGTGAAGCCTTAGCCATGACTCAAGGAAAGTTCAAGGGGAAGCCCAAGGACCGTGGAAACCCAAGAAAGTGAAAGATCAAGATGGAAATGATGTGTTGGATTTACCATGCTACATTCACACCAAAAAAGATGAAGAGGGTAATCTCATTTACCCTAAACATACCACTCGACAATGTTGGCTCCTGATCCAGCAGTTCTGAGAGAAACAACACAAGGAAAAGGAAAAGGAGTCGGACAAGGGTGAGGATAAGGAAGAAGATGATGATGGTTTCCCCAACGTTAATTCCACTCTGATGATTTTTGCTGATATTGAGAGCAAAAGTCGACTGAAAGTCATTAACAGAGAAGTAAACATGGTCGCTCCGGCGACACCCAGTTATTTGAAGTGGTCTCAGACTGCTATTACATTCGACCAGTCTGATCACCCAGCGCGTATAGCCACCCCTGGGAGGCAAGCGTTGGTGGTTGACCCAGTTGTTGAAGGCACTCGGCTGACTAAGGTGTTGATGGATGGTGGCAGTGGCCTGAATATACTTTATGCTGAAACCTTGAAAGGGATGGGCATTCCGATGTCCAAACTCAGTGAAAGCAATATGAGTTTCCATGGGGTTATACCTGGCAAGAAGGCTGAATCACTCGGCCAGATCGCCCTTGATGTGGTTTTCGGTGAATCCAAGAATTACCGCAAGGAAAAGTTGACGCTTGAAGTCGTGGATTTCCAGAGTGCTTATCATGCTATTCTGGGTAGGCCTGCTTATGCACGTTTTATGGCTCGACCATGTTACATGTACCTCAAATTGAAGATGCCTGGTCCCAGAGGAGTGATCACTATCACTGGCAATCGGCAGAAGGCAGAAGAGTGCTTCTAGAAGGGCTCAAAGATCGCCGATGCACAAATGGCAGTAGTAGAATTGCAAGAGTATCAAAAAAATGCAGATCCGAGTGATTTGTTACGAGCCAAGAAACCTGCCACAGACTCTGCATTTCAGTCGTCTGGTGAAACGAAGCCGATTCATATTCACCCGACCTATCCCAATGCTGCTCTGACTCACATTCCGACAACACTTGACTCCAAATAGGAAGAAGCGCTCACCCAGTTCCTCCGTGAGAACTGGGACATCTTTGCATGGAAACCTTCTGACATGCAGGGTGTTCCCAGGGGGCTGGCTGAGCACCGTTTGCGAGTCGACCCAAAAGTGAAACCAGTCAAGGAACATCTTCGACGGTCCGCCGTACAGAAGAGAAAAGCAATTGGTGAAGAAGTGGCTCGGCTCCTGGCAGCTGAGTTTATCCGAGAGATTCACCACTCCGAGTGGCTCGCCAATGTTGTAATGGTCCCCAAGAAGGACGAATCACTTCGCATGTGCATTGACTTCAAGCATATCAATCGGGCCTGCCTGAAAGATCATTTTCCTCTCCCCCGCATTGACCAAATAGTTGACTCGACTGCGGGGTGTGAGCGCTTGTCCTTTTTGGACGCCTATTCCGGGTATCATCAGATCCGACTGTATGGACCCGATGAGATAAAAACAGCTTTCATCACTCCATTCGGGTGCTTCTGTTATGTCACCATGCCATTCGGACTGAAGAACGCTGGAGCCACATTCATGAGGATGATTCAGAAGTGTTTGCTCACTCAAATCAGTCAGAATGTGGAAGCATACATGGATGACATTGTGGTCAAGTCACGTAAGGGTTCTGACCTGCTGGCTGACCTTATTGAAACTTTTGCCAACCTCAGAAGGTATGCTATCAAGCTTAATCCATCAAAGTGCACATTCGGAGTTCCTTGCGGAAAATTACTCGGTTTCCTCATTTCCGAACGAGGGATCGACGCTAACCCAAAGAAAGTTGGTGCTATACTCCGGATGAAACACCCTGTGCGTGTGCACGATGTCCAGAAGCTTACTGGTTGTTTGGCAGCCTTAAGTCGATTCATTTCTCGCCTCGGTGAAAAGGCATTGCCTCTTTACCGACTGATGAAGAAGTCTGATAAGTTCGAGTGGACTCCTGAAGCTGATGCGGCGTTGGTAGAGCTCAAAGCCCTGCTTTCCACCCAGCCGGTGCTTGCTGCCCCAATCAGCAAAGAGCCTTTACTGCTTTACATTGCAGCCACTGGACAAGTTGTCAGTACAGTACTTACGGTCGAGCGGGAAGAAGAAGGAAAAGCTTGTAAAGTTCAGCGCCCAGTATATTATGTTTCTGAAGTTCTGACTCCATCAAAGCAAAGATATCCACATTATCAGAAGCTTGTTTATGGGATTTACATGACCACGAAGAAGGTTGCACACTATTTCTCTGACCACTCCATTACAGTCGTCAGTGATGCTCCATTATCAGAGATTCTGAACAACAGAGATGCAACCGGTTGAGTGGCAAAGTGGGCGATTGAACTCCTTCCCTTGGATATCAAGTTTGAGGCAAAGAAAGCTATCAAGTCCCAAGCAATAGCAGTTTTCCTCACCGAATGGATCGAACAACAACTGCCGACTCAAGTCCACTCGGAGCACTGGACCATGTTATTTGATGGCTCCAAGATGCTGAATGGTTCCGGTGCTGGGGTAGTACTGATATCCCCTAGAGGAGACAAGCTCATATATGTTATCCAGATTCACTTTGATTCCTCCAATAACGAAGCTGAATATGAAGCACTCTTATATGCGTTACGTATGGCCATTTCACTCGGCGTCCGTCGCCTCATGGTCTACGGCGACTCAGATTTGGTAGTCAATCATGTGATGAAAGAGTGGGACGTCAGAAGCCCAGCTATGACTGGTTACTGTAATGCAGTGAGGAAGTTGGAAAAGAAGTTTGAGGGGTTAGAACTCCATCATATACCTCGACTGAAAAATCAAGCAGCTGATGATTTGGCAAAGATAGGTTCCAAGAGGGAAGCCATTCCCAGCAATGTGTTTTTGGAACACATTCATACACCTTCAGTTCAAGAAGATCCTTTCACTAAAGAGCCCCCGCAGCCTAAGAGTGCCACAGATCCGACTGAAGTCGATGTCCCAGCCGTGGTCGACTTTATCATGGAGGTTTTGGTCATCACTCCCGACTGGACAGTGCCATACATTGCGTATATCCTTAGGAGAGAACTCCCAGAGGATGAAGAGGAGGCTCGACAGATCGTCCGTCGATCCAAAGCCTTTACTGTGATAAGAGGATAGCTGTTCAGAGAAAGTGTAACTCGAGTCAGCCAGAAATGCATAACACCAGAAGAAGGTCGAGTGATCCTCAACGACATCCACTCGGGGACCTGTGGTAACCATGCGTCCTCTCGGACCATTGTGGCCAAAGCATACCGAGCTGGATTTTATTGGCCACGAGCAAATGAAATGGCGAAAGATATAGTCGACAAATGTGAAGGATGCCAGTTCAACTCCAACATGTCCCACAAGCCTGCATCAGCCCTGAAGACCATTCCACTCGTCTGGCCCTTTGCTGTTTGGGGGTTAGATATGGTTGGACCCCTGAGGACTGGTAGGAGCGGCTTCACTCATGTGCTTGTAGCAGTCGACAAGTTTACCAAATGGATTGAAGCCAAGCCTATCAAGAATCTTGAAGCCAGTACTGCCGTCAGCTTCATCAGAGAGTTGACATTCAGATATGGGGTTCCACATAGCATCATCACCGACAACAGGTCGAACTTCGACTCTGATGAGTTCAGAGCCTTCTGTGCTTCCCAAGGCACTCGAGTCGCCTATGCTTCAGTCGCCAACCCCCAGTCGAATGGACAAGCAGAAAGAGCAAATGGCTTGATTCTCAATGGACTGAAACCCCGATTGATGTGTGATCTCAAGCATGCAGCAGGCGCCTGGGTCAATGAACTTCCATCAGTTCTTTGGGGATTGAGGACAACTCCCAATCGGTCGACTGACCGAACTCCATTCTTCTTGGTCTATGGAGCTGAAGCTGTTCTACCGAGTGACTTGCTTCACAATGCACCCCGAGTCGAGCTTTTCTCTGAAGATGAAGCAGAACAGGCCCGACAATACGCAGTTGATCTCCAAAAAGAGGAAAGAGAGATGGTGTTAATCCGGTCGACCATTTATCAGCAAGACTTGCATCGATTCCACGCCAGAAACGTGAGAGGTCGAGCATTTCAAGAGGGAGACCTGGTTCTCCGAGTGGATCAGCAGAAACCACAGAAGCTCGCTCCTCCCTGGGAAGGTCCCTTCATTGTCACCAGAGTGCTCCACAACGGAGCGTACCACCTCTACAATGTCGAGCACAAGAAAGACGAGCCGCGCACTTGGAATGCGGAGCTGCTCCGCCCATTTTATACTTAAGTACTCATTCCGTCGAGATGTAATAAGAAATACCTTTGTAGTCTGTTTATCAAAGATAAGAGCTTTACAGTCTTCTAAAATGATTGTAGTTGCTTATATTTATGTCTGAAATCCCCCGGTGGGTGGCTTAGCCGCGAATCCGTTTCGCCTAAGTTTAAAAAATCCTACCGAGTGGTGAGCAAGCCTCTCACTCGGGGGCTTAGCTGCAGTCCAGTACTCGCCTAAGTTTAAAAAATCCTACCGACTGGTGAGCAAGCCTCTCACTCGGGGGCTTAGCTGCCGTCCAGTACTCGCCTAAGTTTAAAAAATCCTACCAAGTGGTGAGCAACCCTCCCACTCGGGGGCTTAGCTGCAATCCACTATCCGCCTAAGTT
>NC_057805.1:363106894-363119865 GCF_018294505.1 Triticum aestivum
GGTGAGCAAACCTCTCACTCGGGGACTTAGCTACAGTCCAGTACTCGCCTAAGTTATAAAATCCTACCGAGTGGTGAGCAACCCTCCCACTCGGGGGCTTAGCTGCAGTCCAGTACTCGCCTAAGTTTAAAAAATCCTACCGAGTGGTGAGCAACCCTCCCACTCGGGGGCTTAGCTGCAGTCCAGTAGTCGCCTAAGTTTAAAAAAATCCTACCGAGTGGAGAGCAACCCTCCCACTCGGGGGCTTAGCTGCAGTCCAGTACTCGCCTAAGTTTGTAACACGCCCATATCCGCAAGGACGACAAGGTGCAGGTCGACTGCAACCTTCTCCTTCAGAGCTGCGCCACAAGTACAACGTGCGCTCCATCTCGATCCGCAAGGACAACGAGGTGCAGGTCGACTGCAACCTTCTCCTTCGGAGCTGCGCCACAAGTACAACGTGCGCTCCATCCCGATCTGCAAGGACGACGAGGTGCAGATCTACTGGAACCTCCTCCTCAGAGCTGCATCTCAAGTACAAAAATGCTCCGGGTGAAGAATAAATTCCACTCGAAGGCAAGCACAAGCATATTCAGAGAGAAACCAAATCCAGATGAATCCTAAGGTTCCGACCGCGGATTAAAGTACTCGGGCATCAAGCCCGAAGGAGTTTAACGGTTACAGAAATCACTCGGCATCCCGAGGCAAATTTAAGGTGGAGCATAAAAGTTTCTTCACTCCGCAGGAGGAGGGCTGGCAGGCTCGTCCAGGTCAATTCCATCGGCAATCCGAGTGGCGGCAGCAATGAAGGTCTCCATGAAGGATTGGAAGTCATGCTGCTTGGTGTTGGCAACCTTGATCGCTGCCAGCTTCTCTTCTCGCGCTTCCTTGCAGTGGACATGAACCAAAGACAGGGCCACATCAGCTCCGCACCGGGCAGAAGACTTCTTCCATTCTTGCACTCTACCGGGAATCTCATTAAGTTGAGTCATCAGAGACTCGAGGTCATTCTGGAGTGTTGCCCCTGGCCAGAGTGTTGTGTCGATCCGCGACATCGCGACCTTCAGTCGAGCAAGATAATCAACAACACCAGCAACACGAGATTCTAATCGGAGTACATTCATGGCAGCCTCGTCCCTCACCAGAGAATGGATGGGGTCCAAGCTTGTCTCAACTAGCCCAGGCTCTTCCTCGAAGTTCCGGCAAAATTCTACACGTACAATTCAAAGATGAGTCAGCGGTTGTATATCGAGTTGACAATGACAAGTCATTCAGTTCAAAGAAAATACCTTCAAGCATGACGAACAGCTTCCTGGCAAGACCTCCCAGATAATTCTCCAGATCGTCCCTCTTGCGAGCAATTACTTCCATTTTATCATTCAGATTGTTCTTGTCCTTCTTCAGACGGGTCGCATCCTTATTGGCTTCTTCAAGGGCAGTTTTCAGCTTGGCGTTTTCTTCCTCCAGTTTGCCGATTGAAGCTAGCTTCTGTTCGGCGAGTGCAGTTTTCTCATCAGCTGCTTTCTGGGCGGCCGCAAGATCTTGGTCCTTTTTCGCCAAAGCTTGATTCATTTTCTCTGAAGGAAACAACACTCGGTTCAGAAAAAGTAAAATAGAACCTGGTACAAAGACAAACCAGTCGGCAAGCTTTCTCTTACCAGCAGCTTCATCCTTGGCCTTCTGCAGATTTGTCTTGGCCAGTTCCAGATCGAGGTTGAGCTGAATCTGTTTTTTCTCCAACTCAGCATAACGAACTCCGAGTTCACAAGATTTATGTAATCAAGGGACAGTCAATCGACAGATGGAAAGATCAGTTACTTCAGAACAATAGTTCGATAAATTCAAGTTGTTTTCAGATCGTAGTCGACTGCCCACAGTCAACCACGGTCTCGGGGACTGCACCCAGTGGGTGCACTTAGCGTGCCCCCATTGATCCGGTTTCCACTCGACGTGGAATGTCCAGGCCGAATGCAAAAAAAAAGAGAGAAGAAGATCTAAGACCATAGTCGATTGCCCGTAGTCGACCTTGGTCTCGGGGACTACACCTAGTGGGTGCACTTAGCGTGCCCCCACTGATCCAGTTTCCACTTGACGTGGTCCGTCCAGACCGAGTGGAAAATTCTGATTCTCAGACCACAGTCGACTGCCCGCAGTCAACTATGGTCTCGAGGACTACACCCAGTGGGTGCACTCAGCGTGCCCCCACTGGTTCAAAGATTCAATCGACAACAACATAGTCAGCACAAAGTGCGAGTTTGCTCAGTAGCAAATCAAAACACCCAGTGGGTGTACAGATGGGAAGCGCAGACAGATGAAAGGATTCTTTGAAAGAAAGTTTTCAGGTACCATATCCTAACAGAACAAGCCAAAAGAATCAGTCGACAATCTGCTAACCTGGACGTTGCTCTGGAGAGCGGAGCTGGCATCATAAGCAGCTTGGTTGGCCTCCCGCACCATGTTCATCTTCTCCATCATAATGCCCGCCTGGCGTATAGCCTCTTTTGCAGCACCCACCTGGTCCTCTGGGACGTGATGTGCAGCAAAAAGTGAGGGTGGATCGGCGGGAGTCTGTGCGGCTGACGCCGAAGGCTGAGCACTCAACAGCGGTATGGCGAAGGAGACGGAAGTCCGATTGGCATCGCCGGCGTCCTGAATTACCGGTTCCGCCACCGACGTCGACTGAGGCATCTTGCCAGCGGACGTTTTCATGTTTCTTCTCCCCAAGGGCCTCTGTGGCTCATCCTCGTCGTCGTCGGGGGGTCAATGACGTTGAGAGGAGCTGTAAAAAGATCAGTCGCCAAAAGATCATCTTCGATTGGTTATATCGTAGTTCAATCGACAAAGCAAAGACAAGATCGCAAAGATTATACCTGGGTTGGAGGTGACCGCATCTTCCATGTCCTCATCCTCGTTCTTGTAAGCAGAGGTCCCAGAGGTAGTGGCACTGCTAGTTTCAAGATTCGATCGGTCAAACCAAGGAAAAATAGACAGCACAGAATTCCGGGTAAAACTGAAGACAAGACACTTACGCAGAGGCGATAGGGATGTCGATTTTGATTCTGGGCAGCGCCTTTCGGGTCTTCTGCGGTACGACCTTGGATTGTTTCGGAGCCTTTTCAGTCGGCGCCGGAGAAGACGTCCGACGACGCTTTGACGACTGCCCAGTCGGAGTGGTTGCCTTGTCGCGGGCGCTTGCGGGATCGTGGGTGAGCTTGGATCGCCTTTCCCTGCGGGGAGGTGAGTCGACCTCTTCTTCATCACTCGGGTCATCGCTCTCCTCGTCCCCTTCACTGTCAGAATGCCACTCACCGCTTTTCACCTCTGCTTGCCTCCCCTTCTGGGTCCTGCTCCTGCTCTCTGTTGGGCATCGAATACATCTCAGTAAGGGCCTAGAAGAAAACAAGCAAGACAAAGTCAGTCGGTGGACCATAAACAGTTGCATGATAAATCAAGATAACACTCGGTAATTCAGAGTTGGACCTTGTCTGGTTCATAGGATTGGTCGAGTGGAGGGATTCTCGTGGCCCCCCTGGGGTTATCTTTGTTGCCAGTGATACCCCTCAACCACTTCTCCACCGTATCCTCGTCGACTTCTTCTGGATGCACCCGAGTGGAATCTTCAATGCCCGAATACATCCACATCGGATGGTCACGGGTCTGAAGTGGCTGAATACGTCGTCTGAGGAAGACTTCCAGCAGATCCATACCGGTCACATCCTCATGAATGAGGTAGACCACTCACTCAACCAGCACCTTCACCTCCGCTTTCTCCCCCGGGGTCACTTTCAAGGCGGAGGGCTTCTCCACGCGAGCCATAGAAAAGGGAGGAAGTCCGGTCGACTGTCCTGGAGTCGGCTGGTCTTTGCAGTAAAACCAGGTCGACTGCCACCCTCGGACTGACTCGGGAAGGATATGGCTGGGAAAGAGCTCTTACCCCTCATTTGAATTCCAAGACCCCCACACATCTGGATCACTTTTGTCTTCTCGTCACTCGAATTGGCCTTTTTGACCGACTGGGAGCGACACGTGAAAATGTGCTTGAAGAGGCCCCAGTGTGGTCGACAACCTAAGAAATTTTCGCACAGAGACACGAAAGCAGCAAGATACATGATGGTGTTGGGGGAAAAGTGGTGAAGTTGTGCTCCAAAGAAGTTCAAGAAAGCTCGGAAAAAAGGATGGGGAGGCAAAGAAAACCCGCGGTCGACGTGGGTGGCGAGGAGGACACACTCACCCTCCTACGGTCGGGGCTCAGTCTCGTCCGCCGGGAGCCGCGCGAATCCCTGGGGAATCAATCCCTCCTCGGCCAGATCGTCGATGTCTACCTGGCGAATCGTCGACCGGATCCAATCTCCCTAGATCCAGCCACGCGGCAGATCGGACCTCGAGGTAGATCCGCCCCGGCTGGACTTCTTCCCCTTCGCCTTCGCCATCGCCTTCTTCGCGCGCTCCAATGCCACCGTCTTCTCCTTCCCCATCGCAGAAGGCAGAGCTCGAACGGAGCAGCGGCGCCGGGGCAGGAGCGGATGCAGTGGAGAGAACAGAGAAGGAAGAGGAAGAATGGGTGTGCACTGTTCAAAAACCCCGGACCGACGCCTTATATGAGGTCACTTCCGAGTGACTGACTTGTGGACCCGGGCGATCTTATCAAATCCCGCAACAGTCGCGCGAGCGATAAGTGGCGAAAAAGGCGGCGCGGAAATCGAGGCGGCCCTTCCTTATCCAGCCCGATTGCTACGGCCTCCTCCGCCCCACGCGCTTCCCAAAAGTTTGAATCCCGTGAGATCCGCAGGCAGCAGAACAACCTGTCAAACGGAAGATTTTCTCCATATCAACACTCGAAGCTTAACAATGAAAGTTCACTCGACAAAACCAAGAATGGATCAAGGCGACTGAATAGGAAGTTGAAGTCATCATGATTGTTCATTTAATCCCATGACAAGGCGTTTCCGAATTGCAAAAGTTGAGTCGTAAAGATTATCAACTCCTTCTCCACTCGAACCCTGAACCATTCGGGGGCTAATGATGAAGCCATGTACCTAGGGTAGGGTCATAGGCCTGACCTAGACACCCTCCCCTAGGACTTCACCCTAAAACCAGAAGAAATCAAAGAGGAGTCATCATCCACTCGACCATAAGGCATTCCACTCGGAAGACTTGAAGTCACTCGGCCATGGAGACTGTCACTCGACCGCCAGAAGATCTAAAGCCACTCCGCATTGCAACGGTCGGACATAACATCATAGCTTTAATGGTCATTATTTCTCTTTATTACTAGCGTTACCAGTAACGCCCCCTCTTGATGTACCTTAAATCCCTTGTAACGTGGGCTGGCTGGGGTCCTGGCACACTCTATATAAGCCACCCCCTCTACATGCACAAGGGTTCGCACCCCTGTAAACACACATACGCATAATCCAGTCGACCGCCTTCGGGCTCCGAGACGTAGGGCTGTTACTTCTTCTGAGAAGGGCCTGAACTCGTAAAACTCGTGTGTACAACTTCGCCATAGCTAGCATCTTGCCTCTCCATACTACCCCCTTTATTCTACTGTCAGCCTTAGTACCACGACAAGCGGTCCTGCTACCCATGCCGGTGTCGACCTCAACTCACAAGCGCCGGCGTCGGAGGGGTTCCCGGCGCTGGGGCTCTACAGAGCCTTCCTCCCTAGGCGCGCGAGGGGCTCCGGGCTCCCTCCCTATCGTGAATGACTTCCGTGATGAGTTAGCTCATGCTTTGTTTCATGGAGTGTTTTTTTTGTGAAGCTTGATTGACGACTTGTATGTTTAAGTGGGATATCTCATTTGTATGGACAAAGTAAAATTTATCATGTTTTGCATGCTTGATTTGTAAAGATGGTTCGTTTATGTCAATTGTGAGCGGGAGGAGGCCACACAAGAGCCGGCCACACCAAATCCGGCAGGAAATAGGGTCCAAAGTAGTCAAATAATTGAGAAAGAGCATTTATTGTCAATCTAACCCTACCATCCATACACCTCTTTGGTTAGAGTTAGTTCAGGGTTAGAATCTAACTCTAACCTCTAACTAAGTTAGATTTCTCCTCATCTCGGTTCATCGGCATCATACTTTCCCCATTCCTGTGTTTTCAGTATCCTACGAATCAAAGAGGCCCTTAGACTGGTTTTGGTCCGGTCATTTTTTATAAACGTGTTATGTCCAAAATTTAATGAACGTGCTCCGGTTTCTACAAAAATAATCATGTTTCATGTAGTAATTCATTTATTTATTTATTCTTCTGCGGGGGGTTTGCATGTAATTCGTGAGGTCTGAAATGTAAAGTACCCCGGCATATGCTCCGAGTCATGCATGCACTATGACCCAGATGCTCTATGTCCCACATGTCGGCGAAAGGGAGCACGTGGAAATAGCCTAGGAGTACATATAAGAGGATAACTACGTGAAAAAATATGTACTATGAAGCGTAGCTGCGGTTCGAGAAGGAGACCTAAAGTGATGACAGATATAGGTCACACGCACCCACCTAGTGGTACTAGACGTACGACTACTTTTTCCCTGAAAAAAAGAGGTACGAGTGCTCAGTACTCCTATTCTATCAACACGAGTCCCATCTGACAACAGTGCTGTGCTACAGCTAGCACTTCTCCCTTGTTTCTCTCTTCTAATTCTAAACTCGGCCGACGCACGGTGGGCGGGGTGGGGATTTGCCGATGGTCGGTTTGCTCAACTGCGGCCCCACCTCACAGTGAAAACATTACAACTGGAATAAAAATGCCATTTACTACTAATAAAACATTAAGGCCACGAGGCGATGCAGTGCTGGTTATAGGAGGCAAGAAGAAAATGCATCCATCGACGACGGCCACCTCCTCGACTCAGGGTCCGGCACACCGAACGGCGGCTAAGTAGCAGCGGCTTTCGTGGCCAAGTCGACGTGGTCATGAACAATGGCGTCCAAAGTTTCCAGCCACTGGAAGAAGGCCAACGCCTTTCTTTCGCTGGCCTTGTAGTGGCTTATGTACATGATTTCCTCGTAGACGTGGATGTGTAGGTCGATGGTTTCTAGCATGGCGAGGCGCTGCGTGGCGAGTGTGGCCTCGAGGTGCACATTCTTCGTCGTGACCTCCGGCACCTGCAGGGCCACAAGGGCTTGAAAGATTTCGTCACCATGGAGGCTGATGAGGGTGGCAGGAAATGAGGAGCCTGGGTGCGCGGGCTGGAGCAGTACGGCAAGGTCATCCGCGCGCTTCTTGACGGCGGTGAACTTGGGGATGGAGTGGACCATCATGTCGTCCATGCGAGAGGCGAAGCTGGCGTCGGCGAGGGCTATGATGCCGGCGGTCGCCATCACCATCTGGAAACGCTGCGCGGTGCGGGGCCACAGGCCAGTATCTTGGATGATCTGGCACAGCCGACTGCCGCTCGCCTCCATCGCCTCCATAGGTGCTTGTGGCTTCTGGTCACTTGGTCTTAGATTGGAGTGAGCAGTGTTGCGCAGAGACTAGGAGTAGATGGATTGGAGTGGTGGGGACTAGGGCGTCTTTATATGTGAGTCCAAACTCTGTTGCATTCACATCGTCCTGGGTCTATTCTGCTTCTCCAATTAATTCCCTCTGCATGGTAATTGAGGATGCATCATTGACCGTTCAACATCTCGGGAACCGCTACCCTCTCCCTCCTTGGCATTCAAGCCGTATCAATGTAAATGCGGGTCAAGAAGAGACTAGTTACCATTGTGCACCGCGACCGTGTGGGGGTGCAACGCGAACGGCACAGGCATGTTGTACCCACTTTCTCGTTTTGAACTCGTGACTTGTAGTAACGCTCAGTTTTGAATATACTTTATAAGTTTGGTTGTCGCGCCAATATATACAACACTCCCTCCATGTAGGTTGGTTCGCTGTGGTCAAAATTAGACACAAAACACGATGGTGACGGACCAGTCTACCTTCGTCCTGGTTTATTGCTTCCCATCGTAATCTGTGCCAAATTTTGACCATAAATTTGACTAACAAAAGGTTCATCCATGTCACCAAAATTATATAATTGAAAACTATGTTCAAATACAAATCAAATGATATAATTTTTGTTGACATGCACTAATATTTTGTCAGTTAAATCTTTGGTCAAAATTTAGCACAAATTACAAAAGGGACTAATAAACCAGGTCCTAGGTAGTACACCAGGTCAAAGTAAGTGATACTACATATAATTAACGCCAAATAAGAGCAAGGGATCACACATGTCATTTCCGACTGGAATAATAATGCCATACACTAATAAAACATTAAGGCCACAAGGCGATGCAGTGCTGGTTACAGGAGGCAAGAAGAAAGATGCATCCATCGATGACGTCCACCTCCTCGACTCAGGGCGCTGGCCCACCGAATGGTGGCTAAGTAGCAGCGGCTTTCGTGGCCAGGTCGATGTGCTTCTGAACAATTAATGGCGTCCAAAGATTCCAACCGCTGGAAGAAGGCCAACGTCTTTCTGTCCTCGCTGGCCTTGTAGTGGCCTATGTAGACGATTTCCTCGTAGACGTGGACGTGCAGATCGACGGTTTCTTGCCTAGCGAGGCGCTAAGCAGCGAGCGCGGCCTCGTGGTGCACATTCTTCATCGCGACCTCCGGCGGCTGCAGGGCCACCAGTGCTTCAAAGAGTTCGTCACCTTGGAGGCCGATGAGGGTGGCAGGAAACGATGAGCCTGGGCGCGCGGGCTAGAGCAGTACGACAAGGTTGTCCACGTGCTTCTTGACGATGGTGAACCTGCGGATGGAGTCCACCATCATCTCGCACATGCGAGAGGCGAAGCCGGCATCGACGAGGGCTATGACGCCGGCGGTCGCCAGCACCGTCTGGAAACATTGCACGGTGCGGGGCTGCAAGTCGGCATCTTGGACGACCTAGCACAGCCGACTGGCGCACGCGTCCATTGAAGCCATGGGTGCTTGTGGCTTCTGGTCACTTTTTCTTGGTCTTGGATTGGAGTGGGGAGTGTTGCGCAGAGACTAGGAGTAGATGGATTGGAGTGGTGGGTCGCCTTTGTATGAGAGTCCAAATTGCGTTGCATTCACATCGTGCTGGCTCCATTCTGCTTCTCCAATTACTTACTCCTACCTCTGCATGCTAATTGAGTGCGGAGGCATCATTGACCGTTCAACGTTTCGGGAACCGCTACCCTCTGCGTCGTTGGCATTCAAGCCGTATCAACGTAAATGCGTGTCAAAAAGAGACTAGCCAGTAGTAGTATACTCAATATTGTGCACCACGACCAAGGCGGAGAGGAAAACAAGAGAACTACGTATTTATTTACTGTGTAGATTCACTCATTTTGCTCCATATGTACTCATTTAGGGTGTAGTCACTTGTTGAAATCTCTAGAAAGCCAAATACTCCTTTTTCGGTTTATAGGGCTTATCTCAAAATTATAGATTTCTCATTTTATAAGTCTCAATTTGATGGTTCCCTACCACATGTTCAGATTTCAAGGTGCATTGAATCATTGCATGCAAGTATTAAGAGAAAATTAACCAATGCATGGACTTCATGCATGCATGCATTACAATTAATGCATTGGTAAACATAACTTTTTGAGGAAACGAGTGCATTAATTGAGTGTTTTTGCAAACTACAAAAATTATTCCACCACGCACCATCTACCTTAGTTGATGAGATTTTTGAATTGAGCCCTATAAACCGGAAAGGAGGTACTAGTATACTACAATAGTGGGCTTATAGCCTGCTTACATAGCAATTTTGTCTCATGCAAGAGCCTAGCTATATGCGTGCTCCAAGGCTCCGCACCACGCCCCACCCCTACATAAAGACTGCCACGCGAGCGTTCGCAACCGCCACGGTCGGGTTGTGCTTGGCTCTTCACCTCTTCGAGAAGACGAACAATGATGTTACTACTTCTACAGTATCGAATCAACTGCTGCATGTCCGTCCACCGCGTGCGGGAGTAGTAAGCAAAAGCCTGTCCTCGTCTGTGAGCCACCGCGCGCATGGGCGAGGGAGAAGGCGTGTAGTAGTAAAATCAAGCTTGTCCTTGTTGTAAGAGTTGACGCGACACATCGTAGCACTGGCCACACATGCTTGCCTCTAAACTTGGCTAAAAGACCCACAATGTACAATATATTTGCTGCAACCTCTAACATTTACCCCACCACAAAATAAAATATATATTCCTGTCTTGACCAGATGAGCATGCAAACTACAATCACCAGGATGACGGGTAGGGCCAGAAGATTATTTTAATAAAAAATGCTTCAAGACGGCCTCATAGCATGGAGCCGACCCCAACGATTTTAAGCTTAGAGGCACGGTACACGCTATCCTAGACTACTCTACACATGAAACTCCCACACGAGCGTCCGGGTTGTGCTTGGCTCTTCGCCTCTTCGGGAAGTCGAACAATGATGGTACTACATCAGTGGAGTACTACAGTATGCTTCTGGCCATCTGACACCGAATGAACTGCTGCACGCCCACCACGTGCGGGAGGGAGAGCATGTAGCGAAAGCTTCTCCTAGTCCTGCGAGCCACCACGCTCTTGGGCGAGGGAGAGGGTGTTGTAATCAAACTTCTCATTGTTGTACGAGTTGGCGCGACACATCATAGCGCTAGCCCCACATGTTTGCCTCTAAACTTGGCTAAAAGACCCGCAGTGTACAATATAATGCCCCGGCCCTAAAGCGATAGATGGTTGTGCACGGGGAGGCGAGATCATGTCGACGGAACAGGACCCGGCGATGGAGCTCTCTATGGTCTCTATGGACCTCACCTTGCTCCACTACCCCTTGTGCCTCCGCCCCTTGAAGCCTCCAGTGTATGAGGTTCAAATACACCTCATCTATTCGGCTGATCGAGCAAGGTGCAGGTTTCTTGATTGATGTGTTGTCTGATTGATTTGTGCAGTGCAAGGGAGGGCACCTGGCCTGTGCGGACTGCCACAGCGAGCGCCCCGGGAACCAATGGCAGTGCCAGACGTGCGAGCGCGGCGGTGGCTTCGACGTGCGGAACACTGCGGTGGACGCCGTACTCTCCTCGGTGAGGGCGGTGTGCCCGCACGAAGGTTGTGGGCTCTACGTCACTTACCACAAGCTCGCCATCACCAGAGCGTGTGTCTGCTCGCGCCCTGCAAATGCCCTGTGCCCGTCTACGGCTATGAAGGTCCACCGCTGGCGCTCTCCCACCGCATCAGCACCGTGCATCCCATGCCCGTGCATAGGATCCAGTACGGCAAGGTGCTCCAGCTGCAAGTGCCACTATCGGAGCCACGGCTCTTGCTGTTCGCGGAGGAGGACGGCCGCGCGGTTTTCTTGGTCGGCGGCGTCCTCGACATCGGCGCGCCTATCGCCGTGTCGGTCGTCTGCATCGGAGCGGGGGCGTCCCCACTGCCGCACTACATGGACGAGCTGTGGGCGAACGGCCCGCCGGGGGAGCCCAAAGGCAGGACCGACGCCGTCAAGGTGGAAATGGAGGTGACAAGCAGCAAGGATCCCGGCAACGTCGTCGTGCAGGAGTTGACCTTCTTCACAGTTCCGCCCAAGCTGCTGGCCGAGGCTGGGTTGTCGAGGACGGTGTCCCTCCACATTCAGATTGACAAGCTCACCTCCTAAATGATTCTACAATGCCTTCTGTTTATCTTAGTAATATGCTAATATAGGGGTTAGCTCGGTCTACTTTAGCTTAAGAGATGGTGGGTTTTGGTGGCGATGCAGCAATTACTTCAACATTAGATCAGCAGTTAAAGTAATTTCCAACAGTCGAACGGATATTTTGTACCTGTTGGATATAAAGATCCTTTGGGTAAGAAGTAGTATAACAGCTTATATGCTTGTTTGTTCAAGAAGTGTTGCATACTTGTGCGAGTTGACGCGACACATCAAAGTACCTCCGATCCTAATTTCACTACGCATAAGTCGAGGCGCAGATACCAAGGATGGCCTGGTTGTGCCTATACTTGGACAACTCACCCAACTGCGCACCAGTCAGACGAAGCTCGTGTCGTGTTGGTGTCATGTGCAGCCCGCACATTAACCAAAACCTCGCGCCTCCAGCTTAGCCTCCGCGTTTTAAACTTCTCAATCTCAAGGCCAAGGAGCAACGGGAAACCTATGATAGAGCCAATCGGATGGTTGAGAACACTACAATTCGTAGCTACAGATGCGTGTGTGAGAGTGGACTAGTGTGTGCGTGCACCTCCTCTCTTCCTATATAACGTACTAAACTCATAGTACAAGTGTATGTGGGTGGCATCGACCTAGGGAGCTAGATATGGTGCGTGCAAGAAATCCCGAGAGATAGGTGTGTGCGTAGGAAAGAGGGAGAGAGATGATATGTGTCGATATAATGCGTGTGAAAAAAAGACTAGTCTATAGCTCGCCACAAGGCTATTCCTGTTGAACGCCCCAATAACCATAAGTTATGTATCCGACGGTGCCAGTTATTGCACATACACAGTAGTAGAAAAATAAGTACCATGGCATATGCTACACCACGGCTGAGAACACGTGCCCATGTTATGCCATCCGGGAATCACTACAAAAAAAGACACATCCATGACATTTTGGGACGAACGAAATATTTTTCTGTCATACTTATGACACTTCTATGACGATAATTGTGACAAAACCCGGTATCATCATAGATGTGATGGGCTCTTACTTCTATGACAAAAAATCATGACAGAAAATGGGCTTTTCGTCCTGGGCGGGCCGGAGACGCAGCTGCATGACATTCTTTGGGCCGTCCATGACGGAAAAAACTGTGGTAGAAGCGAGGGCAAGGAAAATATCGGGGTGTTCCCGGTTACGGCGGGTGGTCGAGGACGAGCGATGCGCGTTTCTCTCTTACACGCACGCATGTGGGTGCGAGGCGTTGGGCTCTAACTGAACCCGAGCGAGGCGTTGGGCTCTAACAGAACCCAAGCGATTGCACTGCAGGCTACGCGTTACTGAACCCGAGCGATCGATCAATGGCTGTTAACTGAACCCGATTGAGCGATTCCTTCG
>NC_057805.1:363120083-363143733 GCF_018294505.1 Triticum aestivum
GGGTTTATGAACAGTTCCCGGTGGGGGTGGATGAACAGGACCCCGTGGTGTTGCCTCTGGATGAACAGGACCCCGATCGATCAAGCCGGTTGGGGCTGGATGAACAGGACCCCGTGGAGGGCTGGATGAGCAGGACCACCCCGTGGGGGGCTGGATGAACAGTAGACAGGTGGTGGGCTGGATGATTAGTAGCCCTTGGAGGGGTGGTTGAACAGGAGCCCGTGGAGAGGGCTGGTTGAACAGTAGCCGATGGAGTAGCGCGCGGTGGAGGCTGGATGAACAGGAGCCCGTGGATGAACAGTCGCATGTGGAGGCTGGAGGAGGTCGACGGTGGATGAACAGTAGCCCGTGGAGGCTGGAGGGGGTCGACGGTGGAGATGAACAGTAAACCGTGGAGTCCCGTTTTGCGGTATGCCACACCCCTCCCGATGAACAGGACCCCCGTTTCGACCGTAGCGCTCCAACACTAGTCCGTTTCCTCCATTTTGCGGTACGCCACACCCCTCCCGATCAACAGGACCCCGTTTCAACTGTAGGAGGTCCGATTCCTCCATTTTACGGTACGCCAGACCCCTCCCGATGAACAAGATCCTGTTTCGACCGTGGCTGGTCGAACACAAGGCCGTTTCCTCCGTTCTGCGGTACACCAGGCCTCGTTTCCATCGGCTGTTCCGTCCAAGCCCTCCCGATGAACACGACGACGCATTCCGTTCCGACCCAGCCAGTTGGCTCCCCATGAACACGACGACGACGCTGTTTCTCCATTCCGACCCAGCCATGTACACGAGCCCTGGCCGTACGTACACGCGAGTTGGCGTTCGAGACCCAGGCCGTATGTACGTACGTGGCCGTATTTACTTTCTTGCACCCTGGCCGCTGTACGTACCTCTACATGCTACGTGCGTGCCTCTACTACGACACGTGCGTGCCTCTACATCGACGAGTATGTACGTACACGTTCGCGACCAGAATGACAACGCTACGTACGCTTCGACCAGGTGGGTCCCGACTGTCAGGCACTTCCTTGCGTGCGAATATGTAGCTGGTGGGTCCCAGCAGTCAGGGGGCGAATCAATTTTTTTTGCCCGGACGCACTTCCTTGCGTGCGAAGATGTAGCTGGTGGGTCCCAGCAGTCAGGGGGAAACTTTTTTTTTCATGAAATACGGTGGCCCATCCGGTGGGTCCCTGGTGTCAGGTGGAGGAATAATTATTTTGCGCGTAATAAGGAGGCACTTCCTTGCTGCGGCCGTGGACCCAGCTGTCAGCCTCTCCACCTATAGTACTCTTCCGATGGAAGTCGGTCGTTGAACACATTGACCACGCCGCGCCGAGAGCACCACGGCGGTGGACGACGGCGAGGCCTAGGAAGGGGACGACGCGGAGCCGGGGAAGACGCGGCAGTGGATACCCACGCGGAGAGGAGTACGAGGGTTCACTGGTTCGGCTGTGGTGTGAGGCTGCCGTTGCCGCAGAATAACAGGGGGTGTGGGTGATTGGAGGGATGGCCTGGCCAGCGGTGGGAGTAATAGGGGGCGGTCAGGCCTCCGCGGCAGCACAGCCGGCCACGGGAGGCAGGAGCAGGCGGCACGACCGGCGCTGCTTTGGGCGGCTGGAGCAAGAAGACCAGAGGTTGAAGAAGCACGATGGCCGTTGGATGGACATCGTACGGTCACTGCTGCTAGAATCGTTTATATTGACTAAGTTGACAAAGCCCTTGGTACGCGTCAACTTAGTAGGCCCACAGGTCAGCTTCTGAAATGGTGCGCCCCAGATGTCAGGGAAGGAATCATTTTTGGGCGGGTGAAGCTAGAATATCCGAGATTGAAGAAGAAGCACGGCATCCGTTGGATGGACATCCAACGGCCACTGCTGCTAGAACCGTGTGTTGACTATAAGTTGACAATGCCTTGCATACGCGTCAACTCTCTTTTTTTAGGGGACGCGTCAACTTAGTAAGGCCACAAGTGTGTGGCAGAGAACGTATAGCCCATTTGAGATTTGTAAGAATGTGCAGCCAATTTTTGAATTCTAATGGAATTTACTACAGCCCATTTACAGTTCGTTAAAATACAACCCATTTCAACCAACCGTTCAAAACAGAATTCAATAAAATTTCCCACATTTTGATGGTATCCGAAATATTTTTATCCCGAAATTTCTAGTCAGATTAAATACAATTTCAATATAAATTTATATTACGTAAAAATCCAATGAAACATTGCGCTCGCAAGAATTAATGAAATTAAAATTTTCAATATCCAAAAATAATATTTCATAAAGTAATTACGTGTTTGGTGCATTTTTTTATAGTTACTGCCCAGTTTTTATAATTACATCCCATTTATTATTTCTTAAAGCCCATTTTCTTGTTAAGCCTAATGCATCCCTCCTAGGAAAGATCTGCAGCCCAGCGGGGCGGAGAATAACAACTTGACCTTGCCTGGCTATTCCTAAAAAAATATAGCTGGGCTAGCCATTTTCAGCTTGAAAAAAATTAATATCTGGGCAGGATATCTGGCCTGGGCTAGACAGGCCACAGCCCGCCCAATTAATAGCTCCAGCGATGTTTTCGTTGTTGTTTAGAGGAGAAAAATTAATATCTGGGCTAAACATCGCTGAAGAAAAACTCTACAGTGCTCACACCTCAAAAACACAAATACTGCTCGAGGTGCTTGGTCCCAGCTGTCGGCCGCTTCTTGTGCAATTCTCTCGTTTATTGACTACATAGGTTGACAATGGTGTGGGACCATGATGTCAGGAAACCAGGAGGAAGCAATTTTTAATAGTTTTATATACTAATAAGGAGGCACTTGCGTACGTGCGACTATGGCCCTGGTGGGTCCCCACTGTCATCTTCTCCAAGTAAAGTCATCTCCTCATCCTCATGTCCATTGACCATGTTGACAACGCGAGACGGTGGCGCCACGCCGAGCGCAACAACTCGAAGGACGACGGAGAGGGCCTCGCGGGCCCTACGGATGGTCTGATACAGCGCCCACTGCTCATTCAGGAAGCCAGGATCATAGGGCCACATGTCCGCGACGGCATTGTCGTTCACTTGTTCACCGGTGCTCGTTGAGGACACAGAGGTTGCAGCACAGGTCCTCCTGTGCTTGTAGCTCTTCCGCCATTAGGGCGTCGAAGTGCGGCCGCACCTGCTCTATGGTGAACACGGCATGAACTGGCTTGGACAGTGGCGCAGGCTGCTGGTCGGAAGCTACGTCCATCATCTGATTGTCGTGGCTCAGCTCGGCGAGGTAGCTGGTGAGCCAGCATGTCCGGCTGCTGGACTGACCCGCTGCCAAGCACGAGTCTGACTGCCCTAGCCCACCCAGATCGCCTCCCTCGCCCGTGCGCGCTGAGGGAGTCCTGGATTAGGGGGTCCTCGGACAGCCGGACTATATCCTTTGGCCGGACTATTGGACTATGAAGATACAAGATTGAAGACCTTGTCCCGTGTCCGGATGGGACTCTCCTTGGCATGGAAGGCAAGCTTGGCAATACGGATATGTAGATGTCCTCCCTTGTAACCGACTCTGTGTAACCCTAGCCCCCTCCGGTGTCTATATAGACCGGAGGGTTTAGTCCGTAGGACAGGAACAACAATCATACCATAGGCTAGCTTCTAGGGTTTAGCCTCTACGATCTCGTGGTAGATCAACTCTTGTAATACTCATATCATCAATATCAATCAAGCGGGAAGTAGGGTATTACCTCCATCGAGAGGGCCCGAACCTGGGTAAACATCATGTCCCCCGCCTCCTGTTACCATCCGCCTTAGACGCACAGTTCGGGACCCCCTACCCGAGATCCGCCGGTTTTGACACCGACATTGGTGCTTTCATTGAGAGTTCCACTGTGCCGTCACCGTAAGGCTTGATGGCTCCTTCGATCATCGGCAACGATGCCATCCAGGATGAGGTTTTCCTCCCTGGACAGATCTTCGTGTTCGGCGGCTTCGTACTGCGGGCTAACTCGCTTGGCCATCTGGAGCAGATCGATAGCTACACCCCTAGCCATCAGGTCAGATTTGGAAACTTGAACTATACTGCCGACATCCGCGGAGACTTGATCTTCGACGGATTCGAGCCCATGTCAGGTGTGCCGCACAATCACGACGAGCATGATTTAGCTCTACCGTCGGACTGTGTTTGGGAGATCACACCTGCAACTACTCCGTCCCACAATCCGAAACAAATTGCGCCATCTGTCGACGGGTGGATGGACCCCGCCACGGAGGCCACACACTCAGTGGCGATAGCGCCGAATACTGACCTTACCTCCTACGAGACCCATGTTGCCGAACCATTGGATTCGTCCCCGACCACGGACTCCGAGCCGCTTGTGTCTGTGCCCATCAAATCCGATTGGGCACCGATCATGGAGTTTACCTCCGCGGATATCTTTCAGCACTCGTCTTTTGGCGACGTACTAAACTCGTTGAATTCTCTCCCTGCCGGGATGCGGACGACGAAGAAATTCGTGCCCCACCCACCACCTACTTAGTAGCCACTGTCGACGATTTAACCGACATGCTCGACTTCGGCTCCGAAGACATCGACGGTATGGACGACGATGCAGGAGACGAACAAGAACCACCGCCCATAGGGTGCTGGACGGCCACCTCATCGTATGACATATACATGGCGGACACCTCCAAAGAAGGGGATGGCGACAAGACAACGGAGGATAATCCCTCCAAGAAGCAACCCAAGCACCGACGTCAGCGGCGCCGCTCTAAGTCTCGCCATAGCAAAAGCAGCGATACTGGCACAAGAGACATTAATGCCCCGGATAGTGCCGAAGACGATGATAATCCCCTCCAGCCAGACCTCGAGCGGGAGGATGAACAAGCTAGCCCTCCGGAACAGGCAGCAAACGGAGAATCAGAGGATGACAATTACATGCCTCTCTCCGAAGACGAACTGAGCCTCCGCGACGAAGAATTTGTCGTGCCTGAGGATCCTGTTGAGCAGGAACGCTTCAAGCGCCGGCTTATAGCCACGGCAAACAGCCTGAAGAAAAAGCAACAACAGCTTCGAGCTGATCAAGATCTGCTAGCGGATAGATGGACCGAAGTCCTGGCAGCCGAGGAATACGAACTCGAGCGCCCAACCAAGAGTTACCCAAAGCGCAGGTTGCTACCCCAACTCGAGGAGGAAGCATTGAAACCTGCATCACCAGCGTATGATGCGGCTGATCGGCCACCTCGCGGCCGAGACAGAGAGGCATTTCAGCCTGAAAACCAGCCCGCACCCCGCCGCCACCCAAACAAAAATACCAAGGCCCGGGGCAACACGCGGGACCTGCGAGATGTATTGGAAAACAAGGCAAAACATGCAAGATCGATCTACAGATCACGGGGGCGCGCACCAACACGTGACGATGATCGTCACGCCGGATACACTAAAAGCAAATCCGGCCGAGCCGAACACGGCAGACAAGACTCGTATGAACTGTGTCGTGATATAGCCCGGCACAGAGGCGCTGCACACCCCCTATGCTTCACTGATGAAGTAATAGATCACGAATTCCTAGAAGGGTTTAAACCCGTAAACATTGAATCATATGATGGTACTACAGACCCCGCGGTATGGATAGAAGACTCCTTCCTACACATTCACATGGCCCGCGGGGATGACCTACATGCCATCAAGTATCTCCCGCAAAAACTCAAAGGGTCGGCTCAGCATTGGCTCAATAGCTTGCCGGCAAACTCCATAGGAAGTTGGGAGAGCCTGGCGGAGGAATTCCTGGAAAATTTCCAGGGCACTTATGTGCGACCGTCGGACGCTGACGATTTAAGTCATATAACTCAGCAGCCAGGGGAATCGGCCAGGAAATTCTGGACACGGTTCCTAACCAAGAAGAACCAAATAGTCGACTGTCCGGATGCAGAGGCCTTAGCGGCATTTAAGCATAATATCCGTGATGAATGGCTCGCCCGGCACCTCGGCCAGGAAAAGCCAAAATCCATGGCAGCCCTCATGACACTTATGACCCACTTTTGCGCGGGCGAAGATAGCTGGTTGGCTCATAGTACCAATACAGCAAGCAAACCTGGCATATCAGAAGCCAGGGATAGCAACGGCAAACCACAACGCAACAAACACAAGCGCCGCAAATATGGTGAAAACGCCGAAAATACGGCAGTTAATGCCGGGTTCAGGGGCTCAAAGTCCGGTCAGCGGAAAGGGCCACCCAAAAATAAAAATCCGGGTCCATCCAGTCTGGACCGCATACTCGATCGCCAATGCCAAATTCATGGCACCCCACAAACGCCAGCCACCCATACCAACAGAGAATGCTGGGTCTTCAAACAAGCCGGCAGGGCAGGCGCCAAAGACGAAGGGGGGTCTCAAAGAGACGATAGCGACGCAGAGCCCAGATCACTGAACACAGGAGGGCAAAATAAATTTCCCCCGCATATTCAATCGGTGAATGTGGTAAATACCACCCAAATTACCAACTCGGACCGGATATGCACCCTTAGGGATGGCGACTCAACGGAACTAGTCGTCCCACAATATAAACTAGGGCCGGTCACCTTCAACCGCACGGGTCGTCCGGTTAACGCCAATCAGGGCAATGCAGCCGCACTAGTCCTCGACCCAATAATAGAGGGGTTCCACCTCACTCGAGTCCTTATGGACGAAGGTAGCAGTCTAAATCTGCTTTACCAGGACACGGTGTGCAAGATGGGCATCGATCATTCGGCGATCAAACCCACTAAAGCCACTTTCAGAGGCAATATACCAGGTGTGGAGGTTAGCTGTACAGGCTCCATTGCCCTTGAGGTAGTCTTCGGGTCACCAGAAAATTACCGTATCGAAGAGTTAATCTTCGAAATCATCCCTTTCCGCAGTGATTATCAAGCACTGCTCAGACGAACCGCGTTCGCTGGATTCAACGCGGTGCCACATTATGCCTACCGTAAGCTCAAGATGCCCGGTCCACGCGGCGTAATCACGGTTAATGGCAAGGCCGAACCTTCCCTCGGCACCAACAAATACACCACTGCCTTAGCAGCAGAAACAACGAGCAGCACCTCGCAGCCGAACCTCGAGTCCACGTCCAGGCTCCCGGACACCGTCAAGGGACTCCGAACTACTTCGCGGAAGGATAGCCTGGCTCGTCCAGAGCTCAACTAAACACTCCGGCGAAGGCCAGGACAGGCCGAACTCGGCGGCTCAACCACCCTCCGGCACGTAAATATTTCTTACATTTCCTTCGCAGGTTCACCTTTGCGCCGACCAGGACGGGCTACACGGAGGCAGCTTGAACGCGTAAGGGAATCCTTAGACATTCCCCGCAGTGACCATCCGGCTATATTACGGATCCGCATTCAGCCTCTTCCCTCTGGTCTCAGCAGGTTCCGCAATCATATTCCTTTTTCTATCACATTACTTGTACCCATACGCATAGACGTACTATTCAAATACAACATGTGGATTTATATGACGTTTGCCTGCTGTTATTTCTTATTGAAATCATTTTGTCAAGTGGCATCCGTACACAGCGATATGCCTTAAAATATGCCAGGGGCTTCACTCTACCCATAACACGGCAATAAAGTCCGAACACCTTCATGGAAGTTAGGCACCCCAAACCTATAGCATTATATGCATCAGCTCCGAATCATGTCTTGGGTCAATAGTTGGGTTTGCCCGGCTCCCATGTTTTGGTACCTTATGTTCCGCTATATCGGCTAAGGTAGCACTGGGAGAACTACTGCGATTGTGTCCCGGTTCTTCCGGACGAGCACCTCAGTAGAGAAAGCCGAAAACTGACTGTCATGATACGGCGAGAGCTGGTCAGCTGTTCGAGAGGTCACAAAATCTTTAAGGATTTCTCCCGCATAATGCCATAACCAATGCAGCGTGCGATGGATCGGTTTTTTCTTTGATCAGGTGCTTATAGAGCCCCTAGTGTCTTCCGAACACCAGGGGCTGCGCCTACCATACTAAAGCTCCTATGGCTAAGTGAGAGTGATAAAGCCCTATAGTCCGATTGCCTGGTTCGTTGTGCTGAGCACCTCCTTCGAAGGACCCAAAACTAGGATAAAGAGTGCTCAGGTTTATCCCGAACACCCCCGTACTACTTACGTGGGGGCAGAAGTCGACGACTGGCCAACTCTCAGATTTAACATATAAAACGGCCGCATAGGAGGGTAAACTTTTATATAACAGGTGACAAATAAATGACCTTGTTCAAACATTACAAAGGACAACATGATTGGCATTCATGGAAATATAATGTCCTTGGTGCATAGCTCCGCTGCAAGGTAGGATCCTTTCAGGACACTCTCATAATATAATTCGGGCTTGCGGTGCTCCTTCCCCTCTGGCGGTCCTTCGATCATCAGCTTTTCGGCATCCATCTTCCCCCAGTGCACCTTTGCGCGGGCGAAGGCCATTCGCGCACCTTCTATACATACCGACTGCTTGATGACGTCAAGTCGAGGGCAAGCGCTTACAAGCCGCTTCACGAGCCCGAAGTAGCTGCTTGGAATCGGCTCGGCAGGCCATAGCGGATAGCCAGATCTTTCATGGCTAGTTCCGCCGCCTTATGCAGTTTGATCAGCTGTTTCAGTTGACCGGCAAAAGGCACCGGATAATTCGGCGCCAAATACTGCGACCAGAAGAGCTTATCTGCGGTGTTCCTTTCTTCGGCTCGGTAGAATTGCGCGGCATCTGATATGCTGCGAGGTAGCTCGGCAAATACCCCTGAGAAATCCGGATTCAAAATCAGAAACATAGTTTTCCCCTCAAATACTTGCTTTACATGGAAAAGGCCTTACCCGCCGCGATCTTTCTCACCTCTTGGATCCCCTGCAGGGCGCTTTGGGTTTCCCCCCGGGCATTGCTCGTGGCCTGACGCGCCTTGGTGAGTTCGGATTCTTTCTCCATTAAACTCTGCTCCAAGGTCTCGCATTTCCTTACGGCCTCTTGCAGCTCCTGCTCAGCTTTAATAACTCTGGCCTCGTGTTTCTCACGAAGAGTCCGCTCTGTGCCTGCCTTTTTCTCCGCCTCCGCAACGGCCCTTTTAAGGGCCTCGACTTCGGTCATAATCCCTAGCACAAATTATGCAGCTTATTTCATACTGAAAATTTATTTTGCAATAAACGCGAGCAAAGCTTGTGCATACCTTGTTTATCTCTCAACTGCATTCTCAATTGGCCAAGTTCTTCTATGGCCCGCTCCAGACTTTGATTCACTCCGGAGATCTCCGCAGTACGAGAGGCAGCTGCTGCTACAGAAGCCTGCTTGTAACAGAAGAGAAATCAATATTATTCAATGAGTCTTCCTATGATCATCAATTTGATCCCCTGTCCGGTTCTTTCTTTCACCGAACAGTGTATCAGGGGCTACTATCTATACTATGACACTCTTCGACAACTCATAAAACATACCTCAAAGCCTCTTATAAGGCTGATACAAGCTTCGTTCAGTCCACTCTCAGTTGACTGAATCTTCTCAATCACCGCACCCATAAGGGCACGGTGTTCATCAATGATGGAGGCGTTTTTCAACGCCACCAACAAAGCATCCGACACTTCTGGATGGACAAAGGTCGCCAATGGAACAGGCACGCCCCCTCTAGCCGAGGGAGGCTGCCTGCTTGATTCTGGAGCCGTATAGGTCTCTGGAATCGCATCCAGTTGGGAGCCGAAATCAGGATCGCCCCCGCCGTCAGCCCCCATGGGAATCTTTTCCCCCATGTGTCCGGCCCCTGAGGTTTGACCTCCAGGCGCCGCCTTCACGGTTTTTTCCTTTCCTCCTTGGCTGGGGTCCTTCTGGGACAAAGCCTCGGTGTTATGCACCTATTTGGAGGAAGGGGCCTTTGGGGGCGTCCCGCTCTCCATAGCATTTGAGCTCAGCAAGTCCTCTGATGAGGATTGTTTGGTACGGGACCTCGCCGGACTACAAAAAATATGGCTTAGGTTAAAATACTAAGCCACGATGACTCCGGACGCCTAAAACGTACTCGGATTTTGTATACTTACAAGTTCACCAGGGGCTGGGCCCTGGGATCCCATGCCGGGCCCCTGTCGGTGGCGGCAGTGGACTCCTCCGGAAGAGGAACCTTTCCCCTTTTGGGCAGCTCGGCCTCCAAGTGTGCGGAGGCCGTCCTCTTCTTTCTTCCCCCCACAGGGGATTCATCTTCCTCCTCCTCGTCCTCGTCCTCTTCGGAGGCGGAATGGGCATTGGAGCCTTCGGACATTGTGTCTGAAGTGCCGCGGCGACGAAGGCCACCCCGAGTCTTTTTGGCCTCCTTCTCGGCCGTCTTCTTCGGCACCTTGTAAGGCGCCGGGACCAGCATCCTCGTCAGAAGTGGGATGGCCGATTCTTTGGGCAGCGGGGCCAGACAATGGATCCGCTCCGCCTTCTTCGTCCAGCCCTAGGAGAGTTGTATAAAACATGTTAAGCGCTTCCTTTGGGTTACGCGGATAGAAAAGTTTGGTAACTTACCGAATTTGCCGGGCGGGACAGTTGGTACCCACGGTCCTCGGCGTAGTCTGGCCACGATTTGCGGGACTTGAAAAGCACCTTCCAAATGTCCTTGTGCGAGGAGCCAAAAAGCTCTCGCAAGGTCTGGTGCCTGGCCAGATCAAATTCCCATAAATTGCAAGTCCGGTGCTGACAAGGCAAGATCTGGCGAACTAACATCACCTGGACCACATTGACAAGTTCAATGTTCTTGTCTCCCATGTCCTCAACGCGCGTCTGGAGCACCGACAGTTCGTTGGACGAGGACCAGTCCAGGCCTTTCTTGACCCAGGATGTAAGCCGCAGGGGGGCGCCGGATCGGAACTCGGGAGAGGCGGCCCATTCCGTGCCGCGCGGCTCAGTGATATAAAACCACTTCTGTTGCCACTCCTTGACAGAATCATTAAAGGTTCCCGTTGGCCATATGACGTTGGTCATCTTGCTCACCATGACGCCCCACACTCTGCATGCTCGCCGCCCACCACCTTGGGCTTCACATTAAAAATCTTCAGCCATAAACCGAAGTGCGGCGAAATGCAGAGAAAAGCCTCGCACACGACAGTTAATGTCGAGATGTTGAGGATGGAATTAGGGGACAAATCGTGAAGATCGATCCCATAATAATACATGATGCCATGAACGAACGAGTGGAGGGGAAACCCTAGCCCACGGACAAAGTGAGGGAGGAATACAACCCTCTCGTGGGGTTCCGGAGTAGGGAGGATCTGTCCCGCCATCGGGAGACGGTGGTTGATTTTCTTGGCCAGGTACCTGGCCTCCCGAGGCTTTTTGATATCCTTCTCTCGGACGGTAGAGGCCATCCATTTGCCTCCTGCTCCAGATCCGGACATCTTCGGAAGACCTTTTGTGGGCAGAGAAGATGAACGCTGGACTGTTGGACTATGAAGATACAAGATTAGGGGGTCCTCGGACAGCCGGACTATATCCTTTGGCCGGACTGTTGGACTATGAAGATACAAGATTGAAGACCTCGTCCTGTGTCCGGATGGGACTCTCCTTGGCGTGGAAGGCAAGCTTGGCAATACGGATGTAGATCTCCTCCCTTGTAACCGACTCTGTGTAACCCTAGCCCCCTCAAGTGTCTACATAAACCGGAGGGTTTAGTCCGTAGGACAGGAACAACAATCATACCATAGGTTAGCTTCTAGGGTTTACCCTCTACGATCTCGTGGTAGATCAACTCTTGTAATACTCATATCATCAAGATCAATCAAGCAGGAAGTAGGGTATTACCTCCATCGAGAGGGCCCGAACCTGGGTAAACATCGTGTCCCCCGCCTCCTGTTACCATCCGCCTTAGGCGCACAGTTCGGGACCCCCTACCCGACATCCGCCGGTTTTGACACCGACACGCGCTTTCCGCCCGAAACGGTCAGTGCCGCCCGCCCCGCTTCCCGGTGCATGCGATTGCTCCGCCTTCAAACGACACAAGTGCCATCCATCCGTCCTTCTGCTTCCCACATTAATGATACGTGGTTGCCGAGGCGGCTACTCCGGCGCCACACGTTCGTCCCTCCGCCGCCCACCATTGTTATATAAACTGCTGCGTCAGCCATAGCCGCAGTCATCCGCATCCGCTCCAATTCTCCGGTCCACACCACTACCGCCCACCATGGCTTCCTCGTGCTCTAGCGCTCTCTGGGACGGGCGGACGACGGACCACAAGGAGATGGCAGCCATTGCTGCCGACTGGCTGGCCGGCTGGCAGCCGGAGGACGACGACGTCCCAATGGAGAACATGGTAGTCGATGATCCGGCGCCAACCCCCTCCTCCAGGACATCCTCGCCGGTGCATTGCACCATGACCATCGGCGAGGCCCGTGCCCAATATATGGACACGGTGAGGCAGAAGCGTGAGGAGCAGTTCCGGGAGGCGCAGGCCGACGCCGCCTACAACCACCATCTCCTCCAGGAGCACCTACAGGCGGAGGAGCAGATCGCCGTGGAGCGGGCGAAGCAGGAGGTGCTGCTCGACTCGTACCGCTCCGCCCGCGAGGGCCGCCTCGAGCGCTGGCGGTACCGCATGCGGGTGGGGAGGCTGCGGCCGCCTACAAAGAGGGCGACGAAGTGGGCGAGGCGCTGTTTGGCGAGACCGAGGACGAGGCAGAGGACAATGCTGGCTCTGACGTGTCCCCGCTCCGCTAGCGTCGACAAGGCCCCGTGGCGCCAACAACGAGGCAGAGGACACCGCCGGCTCCGCTGAGGCCCCACCCTGCCGGCAACGAGGGGGAGGATTTCACCCACTCCGCCGAGGCGCCGCCTGCCGGCAACGAGACAGAGGACATCGCCGGCTCCGCCGAGGCCCCGCCCCGCTGCCAACGAGGCAGCGCCACACAGAAAACGAGGAAGAGTAGAACATGGTAGGTCGCCGCCGCTCGGGTCCAAGTAAGGCCACCGCTGCTACCCTCCAGTTGCTGGCACTAAGCTGTACATCATGGAGCAATTCTATGATTACAGGATGATTGAAGAGTGCTCCGTGGTTGAGCAAGCTCCTGAGATACAGTCATTTGCTAGAGAACTTGAGCACTTCAGTTGTATGCTACCGGACAAGTTTGTTGCCAGAGGTATCATCACTAAGCTTCCTCCTTCGTGGATCTCATTGGCACTCTTGATGTGGAAGAAAAGGTGAGAGCAAAGGACACACGCTCGAGGAATTGAGGGAGGATCTAGTGCCAATCTGGTACAGAAGAAGAACTTCCAGCCCCACAAGTTCAAGAACAAGGGCAAGTTTGATGGTAAAGCAAAGTTTGATGGGAAGAACAAGGTTGTGCAACACACGAACTTCAAGAAGAAGAATGACAATAAGAAAGGTGTTTGTCATTTGGGGATCCTGATCATTGGGCTCCTAGTTGCCCTAATCTCTATGACAAGCTAGGCGGGTTGACCACTGATGGCCGGTTAACTTCTTGGCGGCGACGTGGAGTCGGAGAGCTATGTTGGAGAAGGACGCTGCTTCTACTTAACTGCTGGTGCAGTTGGCTGACAGACACGTGGGCCCAACAGGCATCTGGGCCACATGTCAGTTACGCAACTGCACCTGCAGTTAAGTCACTGAAGCTTCTGTTCGGCTCAGCCGGACATAGGTGGGTAGCTTCGGTTAATTAATTATACCTCCAGCGCACCCCTTTTTAGTTGAAGAATGTATGAAATGTAATGAAATTCGGCATGTTTATATGAAATCCGACCGTGTATGAATGAACTTATTTCGATTAGTTCGAATTCTTGTATCACTGGCATTGGATGAACATGCAAAACAATACGTACTAGCATTATTCCCAGGGTGATCACCTCGTTTGCAGCAGTTTCACATGTACTCCGTCCGGTCCGTTCTAGTCTGCATACAAGTTTTGTCTGCAGTCAAAGTTGTCTCTACTTTGACCAATCTTATAAAAAAAGTATGCACTTTCACAATGTGCGAAGTAAAAAGAAACAGAAGGAGTACAAAGAGTTTGAGCAGCTTTTTAGCGTTCCTGTACATTGCAATCAAACACACAGGCCAGGCAATTCATAGAGAACATTCAAAACAATCGATGATTATGCATCTCAGCGATTCACATGTGAGAGCCAATATTTACTTCACAACTAAAGAATAAAAAAATGGATCGACGCTGCTGACAGCAAAGGGCGTCCCATTCGAAAATATCAAATGCATGTCTTCTTGCTAAAATCAATGAGCATTTTGGAAATGAATGATTCGATGTATTCATGAACATTTTGTGCAGTTCCCATTGAAATCAAGCTGAGCACCCCTGTTTGCACAAATACAAAAAAAGTGATTAGTATAAAGCAAACTGTACTATGAATTGACAGTTTAAACAGGCACCTACATGGTCCATGTAGAGCACACTTTTAGAAAAATGGAACTCACCGGAAAGAATCCTAGAACAACATTGTACTCGCGCATCACAGCAAGAAAATGGAGATTTGTCAGTCCTTCTGAGCTGAAGTTAGTTTGGTCTTGTGGGGGGTAATGTAACCATCCTTCAACTGCTCCTTCTGATGAGAAGATAGACAGGGCTTCTTCATCCTGGCATAATCGGAACTAGTCACTTCACGTACTCCATATTCTTCTTCAGAGGAGTATGATCCTGTTGTGCAAAGACAAGAGGATAACTAAATGCTAGCATCCCTGTTTGCTCGAAAAAAAAGGAAAGGAAATATTTAAAACAGTACAGATGAAGCACTTCTCAAGGACAATACCACTTTTTGATGACAGTATCTAAACAATAGCACAACACCAATAGAGATGACAAAGCTCAATCATATGGATGAAATCAGTGGGCGAGTACCAACCTTTGTCAGGAGGCTTATTGTGTAGAGCATACAGATGAAGCACTTCTCCGGAACCATCTGTTGCTATCTACTGTGGTGGCCATGCTTACTATATACTCCTCGATTAGATTAATGTTTCCAACATCTTCTTGTGCAGTTCCATTAAAATATGTGGTATCTTCAAAGGAGATCCCTGTTTGCACAAGTAGAGATAATTACGTATTACATTAAGAGTGGCATCAAATCAGTGGCAAAAGAATTGCTCGTTCCAGCCATAGCAATAAATTAAGATGCAAAACTATATCATTACTTGTGTCATCATAGTTCCAGTGCCTCATTACAGCACCAGGAGTTGATTTTTGTTTTTCTTCCGCTTGTTCTTCCCCTTCATCACTTGGTTCAATAACAGACAAGCTTCGCCTTCAATGTAAGATTTGGCATGTCAATTAGGTTGCACAAGTATAGCACTAAACAATGACATTAATTTTCTGATGAAAGTGGCAAAATACAGGCCAACAGTTGTGAAATATCCTTATCTTACCTCAATGGGATATTGCAGTGCACATACAGATTGGAAGTCTTGTCTCCATTTGTGCAGTTCACTTAAATCAAGCAACATTACCGTACAAGTAGCACAACATATGAAAGCACACTGCAGAATCATGTGAAAGAAGGCTAGTACTAACCTCTCATGACGCGGAATTCAAACAACTCACAAGAAGAAGATCTGAACCAAATTTGCCAACACGGATAGGAAGTAAGATCTCCTCTTGTGCAGTTCCACTAAGATCAAGCAATCACGCAACGTTGTCGGTGTGACATTTTGGTTGAACTACACAAAACAGTCTTAAAACAAAAGTGTTTTGTGCAGTGCAACAAAAGGTCACAATGGCAACGAGGTGAAGTAGATAACCCTGTTTACACAGAGGTGCAAAAGGAAACAACTAGTGGTCAATAACAGTGGATGACACAGAAGCCAACAAAAAGAAGCATCTACCTTATCTAAATGGGAAAGAAAGCAAGATAGTAGCATTTCTCAAACGGTGGCATTGATTAATATTAACAGAGAGATTATATTAACTATAAAATTCGTTAAACAAGTAATTTGCTTTTAACTGTGGCATTGCATCAATTTCCAGCGGCATTGTTAGAGGGTGTTTGTTTAGAGGGACATTTTGGTGGAGGGACTAAAAAAACTCCGTGTCAATCCCATCTAAACCAAACAGGAGGGACTTTTAGGGACTAAAAGTTGGCATTTGGGACTAAAGAAAGAAGACCCTGAGGGAGTGTCTTTTTGGGACTTTTTCCAACAGTTGCCCCTGCCACACATCGCACCTTGTCTCTATTAGTTCATTACTAGGGGTAACATGGACTTTTAGCATGTCATTTAATAACCTCTAGTCCATGTTTAGTCCCTGGAACCAAGCACGTAGGGACTAGGGAGTTTTTAACCAAACAGGGCCTTAGATTAACAACACCTAAAGAGTTGCACGGGACAGTGGACGCACCAGCACCATGTGCATCTACTGATGTACTGGGGTGGTTCACAGCCTGTTGCAACAAAGAACAAACAACCAAGGAGCATATTTGTGTTGGTCCCGGTTTTGTTATCTTTAGACACCTTTCCCTATGTGAGCGCAACAAATCTAGTCCTGCTCAAACTCTACAGCCTTGTCCCCCAAAACAAACGATCAGTTCGTTACAGATGTGCGTACTGTGTTTGTCATTGTTTTCCCTTTTCGACCAACGTAGGTGCTGCATAGCTAGTCTGTACTAGTACTTTCCCCACTTCCTTTCCTCTGTGAACCATGTCCTAGATTTATGCTATACAACTTTCCCCACTACTTTCCCCCATTCATGTCCTCTTTGAACCACGTCTTAGATTCATGCGATACAACTTTCCCCCTTCCTTTCCTTTTTGAAACACGTCCTAGATTCATGCTATACAACTTTTCCCACTACTTTCCCCCATTCCTTTCCTCTTTGACCCACGTCCTAGATTCATGGTATACAACTTTCCCCACTACTTTCCTGTTTGATCCAACACCTAGATTCGAGTGCAGAAGCGGAAAAAGCCCACATGCAGCTAGAGCAATGCATGTGGAATAAGTAAATTATACCTTAAGGTTCTTCAGGTGTGGTTCGGTGGGCGACCGGAGGCCATTTGACCCACACTATGTATGGCAGCGAAGAAGGAGGGGTCGGAGGCCCTCCCGCGCCGCCACTGGGTGAAAGTGAACAGCTGCGCCGGTAGTGGATTCCCTCCCTCACCGATGGCGACATCGTTAAGCCTCCTTTCCTTCCTGGCGGACGGATCCTGCCGGCTCTTTGACCAGCAGTGAGGGGAGAGAGAGAGAGGCCAATGAAGTCTTGTTTAGATCTGGAGAGGGTGAGAGAGTGTTAAGAGAGCAACTACAAGCAGACTAGCAGTGAGGGGAGAGAGAGGCCAACGAAGTCTTGTTCAGATCTGGAGAGGGTGAGAGAGTATGAAGAGAGCAACTACAAGCGCTGAGGCTCCAACGTGTATATATATATACTGGAGAGAGTGTGAAGAGTGCAAACCCTAGAAAACAAGTGCCGAGGCTGCAGCTTATACGTGATGAGGTGATTATATGGTCACTACGAGATCGTATAGCTCCGCATCCACACATTTTGACCAGTCAAAGAATCCTCCTGGCACAAATTATGCTCAAGTGTAGTTATCGAACCCGAGACCTCAGGTTTGATGAGGGAAAAGGCTAACCAGCTACACAACCCTCCCGTTATGTTCAACGAGAGAAAAATAACCTTTTATACATTCCTGCATTCATGTGACAAGCATGCCGTGTTTTTTTTATGTGGGAGTCATTGGGATTTAAATCATAATCGTGTCATGTGGCTTTGGTGGTAAGACTATCCACAGTGGTGCAGAAATAATGCAGCCTTAGTCACCTTACCTCTCTCCATGTAGTACGTTGGGTCCCACCAGTCAGAGGGTGAAACAAACAAATTAATAAGAAAAATTAAAAGCGCCAGCGGTGTATCTTACCTCACACATCTCGCTAATGCTCGGGACACTGTCCAATTGATCCCTCTGTTCGCTCACGTACTATTTTAAGTGAATCCTTATTATAACATGCACACAATTTTGGGCACTTGTATTCGACCTAAGTCAGTGTGCCACCGTATCTCGTACGACTCCCTCCGTCTAGGTGTAATAAGTCACGTTAGAAGGTGCAGTGGGACCAAGGTGCAAGCAGATTGGAGAAGGAGAAACTTGACCGGTCATTCCTCCAATCAAAGCCCTGATTTATGTCTCTAAACACAACAATTAATCCAAACAACTAAGAGATGCCGTTTTAGCTACCATGCAGGGCCACGTATTAACTCACATGCAAGCCGACTTTCATTTCTTGATTGATCAATGCGTAGTTGCGCTCCATGCATTGGGGTTCCAGGGGAGATAACAAGGCAGAGTAAGGAGCATTTGGTTACATTGCTTAGGCTGGTCATAGTAGTGAGTAACTTGGACTAGTAACATGCATATGTTACTAGTCTATGTTACTACTACGCGAAGTTTGCCGTCAGAAGCCAGCCGATCTGGCTCTCCTGAGCTAGCAAGGTTTTTCTAGCCCACCCAAGCTAGCTGGCCCACAAAAGCTAACATATTTTGACAGTTCCAAACGCCTAACCTTGCCCGGCTATGCCATAAGTTGTTCTTGCTAAGGATCCAAACGCTCCCTGAGGAACAACGCTCGCTAGCAACGAGGCCGGGAGGGGATTGAGATGCGAAGTTAATGGACGACGCCTAAACATTTTGGGAATATCTGATTTCCGTAGGATGACTTAACACCTAGACGGTGGGAGTACTACTTCTCAGTCCAGGTTTGATGGAATATTCGTCACCTCTTCTCTTCTTGTACATACTCCATTTGTATCTCACTTCATGTGGCTTCGCACTCGCACGATTTTCCTATTCTATGAACCTGTGTGTGCGTGTGCGTGTGCGTGTGTGTGTTTAACAGCATGTGTCTGTTAGAGAGCGACAGATCGACCTACTCCTACAGAGAGATGGTGTGTAGTGCATGATTTTAGCCGTGACAGTCGGTGCATCCTCTCGTTTCCGGGCATCCGGTAGGGACAGGCGGACAGCTGCCACGCCCGCTCCTGACCAGCTTGGCCCACCCAAAGCCCCTCCATCGCCCGCGCACGCTTCCCACCCGAAACGGTTAGCGCCGCTCCAAAGAATCGGTGCCGCATTCATTCCCGGGCAGAGCAGACGCGACCTCTCACTGGCGCCTGCGTTGAAGGGAGAAGCGGATTCAAGAGTGATGGTTGCTTCGTCCGTCCAACTTACTGCTGGGTCTATGTGATTTGACGGCTCATTGGTCATTATTACTGAGGTGGTAGGACTGCTAGATGTCCCACGCTTTCGGCGAAAGGAGGTACTACTAGATTACAATTTTCTCCATTCTTACGGCGGAGGAGTGCAAGAGCAGTTAAAACACGCAGGCTCAGTGATTACATGGCCCACCTCACACTATCACCATATTTTCTGGACACCGTGCGACACCTAACTCTTTACATAGTACTCCCTCCGTTCCTAAATATAAGTCTTTGTAGAGATTCCACTAGGTGGACTACATATGGAACAAAATGAATGAATCTACACTTAAAATGCATCTATATACACCATATGTGGTTCATGGTGAAATCTCTACAAAGACTTATATTTAGGAACGGAGCAAGTACTTGTATAGTACGTACTGTAATTTATCAGCGAGATAGTACAATGCTATGAAGCTTCCAGCTTCTGTTACATGTAACTTGCGTCCAAGGTTGCCCGTTGCAACATTTCATCAAATACAAAAGAGAATAACATGCATGCTATTGCATCTCAATGATTGACAGATCAAAGCAAATATGTACTCCCTTCGTTCCAAAATAAGTGTCTCAACTTTATGCTACATACGGAGCAAAATGAGTGAATCTACACTGTAAAATACGTCTATATACATCAGTGTTTGGAGTATGTACTAGTAGTTCATATTGAAATCTACTAAAGGACATATATATTCCAAACAATATGATAATCTCTCTAACCAAGGTAGTAGGGACGAGGAGTAAACGGAGGGAGTAGTAAAATTTTCTCCTCGTCCTGCGAGCCACCGCGCGTGTGGGCGAGGGAGCGGGCGTAAGGCGTACAGTACTACTACTAGTAAGCAAGCTTCACCTCATCCTGCGAGCCACCGCGCCCGTGGGCAGGGGAGACGGTGTACTAAGCAAGCTTCTCCTCGTTCTGCGAGTTGACGGGACACATCAAAAGTACTCCAATGTATAGAGCCTTGCCTCTAAGGTAGGCCCCACATGGTTTGCCTCTTTTTTAACATAACGCGTCAAGTCACAATTTGTTTGTTCACCCGTGGTAGACGATCCTCCCTCCATGTAGTGGACAACTAGTACACGTGTCAAATTACCACGTGGGCTGCCTTTTTGAGCAGAAATGAGCTCCACCGTGTACCCGCGCGGGTGTGGTTGGGAAAGATACGTGAGTACATGCGCTGTGCATGCACCTCTTCTCTTCGTGCACGTCCCCCACCTACGTGGGTGTGTGTGAGAGATACAAACCTAGACAAATGGCTTGTGGGTTCGTGAGTGTTTTTTGTTTGGGGGGGTTGATTTCGTGAATGTATTTGTGGGAATATGTGTCGATGACATCTCAAACAAATTTTTGCATGCAATGTGTGTGAAATGGAGGCCTATCCATATCATATATAGAGGGTCGGGCGATCCACGAGAAGAGAGGGAGGGGTCATAGATATTGATAGAGTCGAAGAGAGGATCAAGTAGGTCGGTGCGAGATCGATGAAGAGAGCCATCGAAATTGTGTGTGTGTGTGCAAGTCAAAGATATAGGTCGACTGTCCTAGCTACCGGAACGACAGAGGGCACAGGTCAAGTTTGTGTGTGGCAGGGAGACATGACTAGAGCGCTCGATGTATTGGTGTGTGTGTGGGGGAGGGGGTGGGGGAGGGGTAGGCAGAGGCCTAACTATAGAGGTAGAACGACTCGTATATGTGTTGAGAAGGACAGACCCAGCTATGTCTTGAGGGAGATCGGTCGACATCCATACATAACTGAAGGACGGTAAATAGGATGGGAGACAGAGAGAGAGGAGAGAGAGAGGGAGGGAGAGGGGTAGAGTGCTGGATGGGTGATGGAGTTGCTTTTCGAAGATGGTGGGAGAGGCCTACTAGACAAACTGATGGTGGAACTGCAATATTATCAATAAGAGTGGGGATGTGTTTCTGTGTGTGCCTGTGCGTGATAGATCTGTCGGGACACATCCATGGGTGATGAAGGGGAACCATGTGTTTGGTAAGCAAACCTAACTAGATTGGTAGATCAATTGTTGTTTGTCGGAGGAAGGGAGAGACATAACTAATGAGGTAGATCGATCGACGCGTGGGAAAAAACGAGTTATAAGGACCTAGCTAGCTATATGTATAGCGGGAGATCGGTCGGTGTACATCCATTTGTTACAGGCAAATAAGGCCCGGCGAGACGGATAGACGGAGAGAATGGAGCTAGGAGGTGGTGCGAGAGGCCCAACTACTAGCTAGATAGGGGGAGGAGTGTGCGGTTGTGAGATCGATGAATAGAGGGGCGAGAGTTTACACGTGTGTGGGACAGTATGAGAGACATGAGGCAAGGACACATAAAGGAGGAGATTGAAGGTGCGTGTGTATGTTGTAGGCAGACATCGCTGGAGAGGTTTATCGATCGATGTGTGTCGGAAAGGAGTTGTGGAGACTGTGGGAGAACGACCGAAAGAAAAAAAATGAATGTGCGCGATGGATAGAATGCTGAGGGAGGGGGAGGGCGAGGAGGGCGTGTGCATGCACGAGAGAAAGTTAGTGGTAGCTACAAAGGTTAGAGGATTGTGTGGGTGTAAGAGACTAACAAAGATCATAATTTGATACGAAAGTGGATTCATATATTTGAATAGGAGGGCACATGTCAAGTTTGTGTGGGTGTAAGAGACTAACGAAGATCATAATTTGATACGCGTGTTGTGGTTTTGCACATGTTATACCATAATGTGATAATGCATGGCGTTTGCAACTCACAACTAAATGTCGAACAATCTAAACCATACTATACATCGAACAATCTCACATTTTATTTGGATTTGTGATAATGTGTGGCGTTTGCAGCTTACAACTAAACATCGAACAATCTAAACAATACTATATATCGAACATTCTCACATTTTATTTGAATTTGTGGTAATGTGTGGTGTTTGCAACTCACATCTAAATACTTGTAGGCGTAGGGGGCGGGGCACCATACATAATGTGATAAACACATTATACATATGAGACATGGTTTAGTTTGTGAAGATCTAGCTAGAGCTTGAAATGTACTATGATTTGAAATCAACATAAAGTGGATTCAAAAAATCGAGTTCGAGTTCATATAGTACACATAGTTCATATGTAACTCGAGACTAATCATGTGGTGTGCTGTGAAGATAATACACAAACGATGGTTTAACTTGACAATAATAACGATTGTAGATCTTATTAAAACAGAGAAACGAATTCAAATGCTTTGACTTCACAACAATCATTATTTTAGATCTTATTCAAATATAGAAATGAATTCAAATTTAGTTCATATTGAAGCGGTAGTATATACGTTTGGAATGCACTAAAACGTTCATTTGAGTACTAGGTTGCATGCATTATACACGTAGCGAAATATTTTAATTGAACATAACATGAATTCAAAGTTTTGAATGACATTTGTAGTGCGAATTGATTTGGTACAGTACACGTTAGGCTTGTCCGGAAATTTCAACCCGCGCCTTGTTAGCCCGAAATATTTAAGATATATCTTTGTCTCATTGTGCTCTGACAACTCCCTCCATCTCAACCCGCGCCTTGCTATTCCAAAACTACAACGCGCGCGAAAACTCCCACCTCCTGTGAAATCCCGATACGCGAAATGCCCTTGATACCCCTGAACCGAAAGAACCGCCTCAAATAGGTGGGGGTACTTCCGTAAATTACCCCACATTTCGGACAAGCGCGTCCCTAAGCCATGGTTCCCCACTCCCATCCCATCCTCCCACCCATTCGTACACCGAGGCCGGGAAAACCCGCGAAGCCCCACACCCTCCTCCCTCCGCCACCCATCTGGAGCCTCTTCCCCGACGACGTCGTCCACAGAAACACCTCGACGTCCCTCATCCACCGTACCGGATGAGGATCCGTCGTCGGTCTGGTCGTCCCGCCGGTTCAGCCACCCCGTCCTCCACCTCCAAGGAGCTGCCCCGACGTTCCCCTCGTCTTTTGCGCCACCTCCATTCCCACACCGCCGTCTTCATCTGCACCACCAAAAGAACATCATCATCACCGTTTCCTCAGATGAAGCCGCGGCCTAATCGGCGCCACCAAAGAGGTTGTACATTAATCGCCGCATTTTCTTCTTGATTCGATCTCACGGTGCTGCCGGCGCTCGGTCCCGAGCCGACACGGCGCGGCTCCGTCCATGGCGCCGTCGCCGGCCACTTCCTCCACGGCGTCACTCCCTCGGCGGCGACGTCCACATCAGTAGGAGCTGCTGCTGCTTTAGCTCTCGCTCGCGCTGCTGCTCTGCTCTTGCTCTCGGTCCCCTGCCTGGTCTGCTCTTGCTCGCGCTGCTGCTCTCGCTCTTTCTCTTGCATGAGACGCTTCTCCCATTTAGCTACACTTCAGTTGACTGAATCGACTTTTGGGTCAGTCGATTTTCAGGGGGTGGGGGGCTCACCGGAGTAAAGGAAGAACCAGCCGCAGCGGGGAGGGGGGCTCGCCGGAGAGGTACCCCACTATCTATCTTATGGC